>NW_028301558.1:14542500-14842500 GCF_042242905.1 Orbicella faveolata | reverse complement strand
TTTACATTCATGCTAATTCCCTTCTCCTTGGTATGGAAGAAGGCTGTGATTATTCTCGGCCCATGCGCTGCCCATCCAATGAGCGCGTTCTGTGCTGCTTTTGATAGCATCAGGGCCACTCATTGTGTAT
Source organism: Orbicella faveolata (assembly GCF_042242905.1). Classification (NCBI taxonomy): domain Eukaryota; kingdom Metazoa; phylum Cnidaria; class Anthozoa; order Scleractinia; family Merulinidae; genus Orbicella; species Orbicella faveolata. The sequence continues at coordinate 14,842,370 of NW_028301558.1, read as the reverse complement.
GCGGGCTGCCCTCATCCTTATGTCCTCAATACAGCAACTCACCCGAATTCAGTTTCTTTCAGCCGAATTGAGTCCATCTTGTCTCACCTCTCTTGGCCCTCACCTCTGCCGCAACTTGGGAAGTCTTTCCTGTTTCATACTTAGTTCTGACATTCCAAGTTACCATCCTGATAGCTCTTTTCCCGAGAATGATGTTCGGCCTTGTAGCTTCCAGAGTGCTGCGGCTTTCACCATGAGGCATCATCCATCCTCTTTGTGAAGGTCATCCTCTCCCAAGAGCTGAGGTATCTTGAGTGATTCTTGAACGTGTTTCTGTAGCAAGGAGCTGTTTTACAGGATGGTTACTAGCCTCACGCCCAACCCTCCTCTTTTCTCATCTGGGCTTGGGATTGGCCTTGGCCATAATTATTAACAATGTACAATTTGTGTCTTTTTTCTAGGACGAGACTGCCATAAGAACACAGGTTCTGCAACAACCACAATTAAGGTATGAACATGTTGATTACTCAGTCTTACAAGATCCCGTTCACTGGTCATCATTGAGACTTTCAGTCTCTGCTTCAGAATTTACAATTATACCTTCCAGGTGCACCAACAATACATCCTAGTGATTTCTGTCAAGCTTTGATATTCCACACAATAGAAGTTTAAAAGACGTTTACGAGAAGTTCGAATAACGACTGACCCAAATGCCAGTTTCCTTTTGCTCCACTGATGACGTTTACCAATTCTTGTCGTTTCTTTTTATTACCAGGGTTCTGCATTATGTCGTGATGTCACGCCTTCTTGTAAGTATTAGAACTCTATATAAAACATTTCCTTTCAACTTTTTTCTCCCTTCAGTAATGACTCGGATATTAAGAATCAACCTTTTCTGCCTTGCTACAGGGAGAAGTAGCCAACATAGGACAAGACCTGATGTCAGAGCAGCCCATAAGGTATGCACAGTACATACAATTGATGTCATTACTGCGGATTAGCTTGAACGTAATTCTAAGGGAGTTATATGTGGCAGAAAAGCAAAACAATGTCCTAGGATGTTTTCGGTGTATGCAACAAGCAGTTGCAAAACAAAAAAGTTAAGAGCAAATGAGGAGTATAGGTGCTGGGAGACTACAAAATAATACCATTATGGAGTACTACTGCTCTTCAGTGCAGATAACAAACAATTGTTTTGTCAATGACAAAGAATCTAAAACTCCTCTTCATTTCTCCATCCACCATATGCATGCCTTTAACGGACTGCTAGGCAGTAGCTTCAAAGTATATAAAATGTGAAAGACTGCACTTTCTTGATTCTCAAACCAGGGCCAGGGCCAGGACCAGGACCAGGACCAGGACCAGGGCCAGGGCCAGGACCAGCTACCGTGGTGTTTCTTTTTCAAGGTTACATGTGAGTATGAAACAATCATTACATGGTAATAATGTTAATTCCATATTCGACCGTCATATCTCATTTGTGCAGGTCTTTCTTCATCTCCTGAAACTTGTCTCTTTGTGGCTGTGCTATGTCTCAGGAGTTTCCCTACAACATTCTACCCAAACATAGCTTGACACACTTACCAAAAGGGTAATTTTGTCTTGGTTCTAGGACAGCACACTTACAAGAAGACAACAGTACACAAGGTAAGTGCATGTAGCTTTATACAGACACAGTTTGTAGTTTGTAGTGAGATAATAAACCAGAAAGCACTAAAACATAGTCTCTACCAATCTCTACTAATAGTCCTACATGCATGATTTCAATGGATTGTATACCTAACACAGCACTTTTGAAGAAAATAACAACTGACCCGAATGCCCGTTTCCTTTTCCTCCACCGATCACGTTTACCAATTTTGTCGTTTTTTTACCAGGATCATGTATTATGTCGAGATGTCACGCCTACTTGTAAGTATTAGAATTCTAGACGAAACATGTCCTTTCAAATTTCTTCTTACTTCAATAATGACTCAGATACTAAGAATGAACGTTTTCTGCCTTGGTACAGGGAGAAGTAGCCAACATAGGACAACAGTACACAAGGTAGGTGCATGTAGTTTTATACGGACACAGGAAGTTATATGTGGCGGAAAAGCAAAAAAAGTGGTAAGGTTAATCACATTTACAACTGTCGACACCCAAGTACAAAAGATACATCCCAGGATGTTTTCCTTGTATGCAACAAGCAGTTGCAGTTATTTTGTTACTAGGACGAAGCAGGTGCACTAAGAGGTACAACAGCAGCATGCAAAGTAGGGGTATGACGATTTAACAGTCACATTAAAATCTCTTAGTAATGGCTGATTCCCAGGATTAATATTTTTCAGGAACCAGGAAGATATCTCCTTTCCGCAACCTCCTGTGAGTATTAAACAATAAGTATATGGTTACAGAGTAAATCCCATATTTTTCCATCCAATCTCATTACTGCTGATTTATCATCTCCTGAATGTATCCTCTTTGGGCAATGGTTGGTTAAGGGAGTGCTTCACTCGAGGAACGTTTCCCCATGGCTTTTAACCCAGACCAATTGTGACACAACTACTAAAGGACTAATTCTCTCTTGGTCCTAGGACGAAGCACCTGCAACAACGGCACGCTTTCTGACAGAACCACAGTTGAGGTAAGAAAATGTTGATTAATCAGCCACTTGTAATCACTTTTACTTTGGTCATTAGTTAGGTTTCCAGTCACTGTTTCCAGAGCAACAGAGCAATTAAATACCTTTAGTGTCTGGACCACATTGCTGTCTAATGGAAAGGTAAAAGGCAAATTTGAACTACGTGGAAAAGAAGTGTGATGGTGAAGGACCCTTCTTCGGACCCTTCTTCGGACCCTTCTTAGACCGAGAAACCAGCAATCCAAGTGACATGGCTAACCATGCTATCTTTATCATAAGCAGCAGCTAGATGTGAAAGATTGCTTGTCCAAATAACTATTTTTTCTTTTCATATAGTAATAATTCGGAGGTGAAACGACCCTTTTCCCTCTTCCATCAAAATGTACCTTTTTCTACCTGAAACCATCGGTATGATATGGCCATGCATCGGTATGATATGGCCATTTTGAGGGGTAAAGAGTGCTATCAAAATTTACTTCTGTCCATTTAGAATGTTCAGGTCTCTAACACTTTGATATTTTCACTGCTAAACAAAGCCACCAGTCAATGTTTTCTCCTTCCTTTTAGGCAGAAGTTTGGAGAAGTCACAGATGGTCAACAATGCCAGGATGCTGGCACCTGTTGACAGGTAAAACTTTCATAGCAATGCACGCTCCTGAAACTCTTATCTTTGCCAGGGGCGCAAGACGAGCGACAAAATAATCCCCATTCATGATGAGAGCACAGTTAGTGCATTCGACACTGGTCCAAGAGGCCAGCTTCAAACCTGGTCAGAACCCTCCTGCTTTGTTATTGCAAAAACTACTTGATTTCCGTCCCATTTCTTGTTACTACTACTAACGAAGGTGATGTTTGCCACTGAAGGACTGACATTCTATTCATGGATGACAACAATACTTTACTGAACTGGAATGTTATCATATGCTAGTGCAGGATTAGCACAGTGCTAACCAATGTTTACAATTCGCCTTTCACACAATAAACGTAGCCCCTAACTGGTGTTATGTCAAGCAGTTACCTCCTTGGTCTCGACTTCAATCGTCAACTTGAGAATACCATTGGCAAAATGATTCCATCACTACACATACCTCCAACTTTGTTTTTAAATTTGCTTTGTTTCCAAGATTCATCCTACTTTGTCCACCTGCAAAATTAAGACCAAAAGCTACTGACTATAGTTTGTACGGGCTAAAGTTATAGTTACAAATCGAATTTTGACAATAATGACGATGATGATAATAATGAGGCTGAAAAACTTAAATGGGATTAATTTAAACAGGGTTTACGTTTCCCATACATGTATGTAAATTGCCACAGAAAAACCTCAATTGCTTGGTAAATTACCCCTGCCTAGTCGTGAAGGAATACCACATCTGACTATTTTGCATTTAAGTCCATTTTATAATTAGTACATTGGGCCCACTTCTAATATTTGTACCATTAAAGTTAATAATCAACATTCACTGCATTTTTATTATTGTTCCCTCAACAGAAAAAAAGCGGAGGAGAGAGAATACACCGATACAATGTTACCGTTAATTGCATGAGCTAAAAACATTCTTGGAATGTGCAACATGCTCGCATTGAATGAGCAGTCTTGGAGCAACACAATACTGCTTGAAGACCTATTTCAGTGTCATATCACAAAAAGTGTCTGAACGAACATTAAATATCTAATCAATTTAATTCTTGCAATAAACATCGGAATATAAAGAAAACATAAGGAGGAAGGACAAGCTAGAAAAGAAATGCAATAGTTTAACGTTTCTTGGCACTCTTGTATTACAATTACTTTATTCAACAGATATAAGTTTTAGATGGTTCACAGTTTTGAAATATTACTTGCTTAAACAGACCATGGAACTTTTAGTAAACTGTGTTCTTTAAGGTTATAGCTCAGGTTCTTTTCGTTAAGTTTATTTTTAGATGGTTCAACAAACGAGGGAATGGGGATGAAGTGCTCCTCTCGTCACACTTTTGCCCCCATAGGCCCGATTTTTGGAGCCCCAGTTCCCTCCAAATTCTACCCCTGGAAGTTAGTGGAGGCCCACTCCCACCAATCAGAGAGGGGACTCGACTCCTTCCTCTCTAGCCAGGAATGCTAACAGTGGCCCTGAGAGAAGGCCAACTTCCCCCTTTCCATCTATATTGAGCATCCCCCTGGGCTACAGGTTTTGTTTGTTGACACTCAAGGGATTCACAGGGCTAAAATAATCAGCGAGCACTTTGTCATCCACTTCCCCATTGATCAGCCACACAAAGTTGTTGTTGTCCTTACTTTAAGTCAAACAAGGGGAAGTCGATTAATGCATTACCAGCTTGATTACGTCATTGCATCTCGGTTATCAGCTGTTATACCTTCGTTTGCGAATTTGTGCGCATATCAATGCCAAAAACTAAAAAAAAAAACAATTAAAATGCCACATTAAAGTAGGTAGAGTTTGATACAAAATAATTAATTGAAAGGCCTTTAAATTGACAGCAAAAGCTACTGAATAAAGACGAAAAGCACGTTGTTTGCTATTTATCACCTCGCATCCAATGAGGACTCATAGAACTAACATATCAATATTAAAAACTGTATCACTGAACAATGCAATTCAAGACTTTTCATTCCCTTAGCCACCATGGTATATATAAACAATAGCCTCCATTTGGCGCGAAAATATACTCGGATATTATCTCTTCCGAGAAGCAAACAGTGTTCCGAGAGCGAAGTTCGGGGAAAACTGCACGCTGCGAGGAACAGATAATGTCTGCGGACAAATATCTGAGCATATTTTCGCGCAAATAGAGGCTATTGTGTTTACTATTTTCCAAATATTTTTCGCCACACGCGCAGTTTTGAAAATTGGGTAATATCACTCGGATGTTCCCCAGTTTTAGCTGGGGCATATTCAGTCACGTGACGCGTTTAGACCAATCTCACGCGAGCTAAAATATTTGATGGCTTTTAAGAGCAATTATACCATTTTCTACAAATATGGCAAGCGTACGCGTAATTTTGGGGGTCGTTTCTATTTCTATTTTATTTTAGTTTTCTATATTTTGGGGGCCGTTCTAAATAAAACAATGATTCCACTCGCGCTTGTTGGATATGAGATGATTATAATCAACTCAGCGCTTAGTTATTCGCCCACACATCCAGGTCCTCCCTTTTACTTTCTTACCACAGTGGTGGAGAGGGGAGTGCATGTCGTCCGCCTGCCAAAAAGCTAGTGAAGCATGGAATCGAAATAATCGGTCCAAGTTCGGAATGTGATTTTGTCTATGCAGTTCTTTCCTCAATGACCGACTGTTGTGTGTTTGCTCCATCGATCTTTTGAGAAAGAAAACAACAAACAAACAATACTGATCTCATATGATAACATTTGGCAGCGCACATCGTATATTAGTGCGCCTACAAGAATATAAATTTTAACCAGAAGATGAAGGGCCTGATGAGTCATTACTGCAATGTTACAGGGGGCGTCCAAATAACAGACCTTTCTTTTTATTACTTTCATTTGAGGGCGTTTCTCTGATTTGCAATAAGGATGGACATTTTCTCAGTGAAAAACAGACGGCTGCAAATCACGCCGCCAAAATGAAAGACGCAAACCAATTTAGACTCTCGTCTGTTCACTTGTTCCGCTTGAAAAACCACGAAGAAAGGTTTGAGGTGTGGCATTGTATATAAACCACTCACGTCTCAGTTAAAAGTATCAGATACTCATGCGATCAATCACGCGATAGAAAAGGTCACAAAAGTTCATGTCTCTTTTCCGCAAGAGACACAAAACAAACACGTTTTAGCATTGCAAAGTTAGTTCAAACCGCTCTTTACCTGGGAGTTTTTGTCCCTTTGTTCAGCTATCGAAGACATCAAACAGGGTTCAGCCGCGTTAATGAAGTTGGATACGTGCCACTCGTAACCGAAAGGACACCAAGTAAACTGTTCCAACAGATTCTTCACGTTTTATTGGCGGACTAAGCTCTGCCACGGCCGATGAATATATTAGTTTGAGTCGGTTTGCTTCAGCATCGTAAACAAGGTGCACGTTTACCATGGTGAAAATTTAAGGGCTTGAAGACCCTGTACCTGTGCCATTCAGCCACGAAGAATCAACATTCCGCATGTCATCAAAATGCGTCTGAAGGAGCAACATGTAATGAAGAACGTGCGCTTAAGTAAAACAGCGTCCATCTACTTAGGCCGCACAATCTTAACTTGTCAGTATGAAAGAAAGAATCATAATGGCCAAAAATCCGAGAAAGAAATCTTCAAACTCTTCAAAAAGAATTTCAAGATTGGACACACTGGCTTCAAAACCTTTGCTTGACTGCGAAAGATTGAAACAAGCAGGGACAGGCAAAAAGAAACAAAGAGGTGGTCATGATTGTGAAATCAACAGTGTTAAGATCCAAGAAAAAAAACCCTCGATAGGAATTCAAAATTGACTACAAAAGACAGACTACAAAGTGGTGGTCAAGATTGGAAATGCGGCTAACAAGGGATGACGGTCGATATGTCAGACTTTCACAAAGGTAGGGAAAACGATCCAGTCGTAGAAAAGGTCAATCATTCCAGCCAAGAGAGATAACAGATAAAGGGAAAAATCAAGAAACCTGCGCTTTATCAAAAAGCAAACTGTTACTATTAAATAAATGAAAAGCGACGGGATAGATTGAAAATTTGATCTCGCAATGAAATATTACAGTTCCGCACGACTGATTTGTTAGTAAGTGAGCAGGATGATCATTCATAAGAAATCCCAGAGTAAGGCTACTATTTTGCGACCAAGTGATCACTGCATTTGAAACAATTATTTACATTTTTGTTATCATAGGATCCCAACAAAAGAGGCACAACAGAAGCCTACAATACAATGAAGGTACGGGATGTGTTTGCATCTTTGCCTCCTGAAGTAAATTATTTGGCCAGATAGGGTAGGGGTGGAAACGGGACAAAAATGATTTCTAATAATTTTACAACCCATAATTTTCCAATAAGATGCCACTCACAGATGACATTTTCCCCGGATGTTGTGTCTTGTTTTACCCAGAAGCCTCTACCTGCAATACTCGGGCGAAACCGAGAAAATTGTCAAACTTTTGTTTTGCTGAAAGAAAAAAGCCAAATAAGAGGAAATGCAAACCATTTTGGTGAGTAGATTAAACAAGCAACAAGTTACTTTCGATAAAATTACGATTCTGTATCCCTGTTGCTGGGAAAATAACTCACCAAGCACAATTACGATATGTACCTGTAACACATAGAAGCTACATTGCAACCCAAACAGTATCCATTTTAAATGTAGTAGTATTCGGTAAATATTTAACCTTGATATCAGCTGGACGTTTTCGCTTATAGGATTAATTTGCGTATTACAGGATAGTTCTGTGTACAAACGTTCTGCAACACCAGCGAGCATTCGTAAGTACTTTCGCTTCGTTAACTAGATTAGATACACTATTGGTTCTTTTTCAGTTTGAGAGCAGCCCCGAAGAGTACTCCCACTTGCTTCGTTCTCTGAGAAGACACCTTCGTCTCATATACAACCATATGTGTCTTCGATGCCCAGAATGTGGAGAAAGATTCCGAAGATTACATGTGGTTCTGTATGTTCCAACTTATCACAGGTTAGGAAAATGTCCTGGATTGCCTTGTTTCATAAATGCAGAAATATATTCGTCTTCGAAATTTTCGACATTAAATTCCACGGATTCTGTCAGAGGTACAAGTTTCATATGTAGTGCCGTTACAGTTATGAAGTCAAATGCCATCTTTGAGCACTAAACAACTCTGCCACTTTGCCATCGTATCTCCTAGATGTTTTATTGTGCCATGCATTTTTGCATTGTTTTCTTCATTTGTTCTAGCACAATTTGATGAAAAGCAGTTTACGTGCTATTTACACTACCACGTGTGTGACCACAGATAGCTATTTTAAGAGGGGCATTTACTAAACATTTCATACAGAAAGTGCACGTCAACCTGGATGGCATTTATAAATTCCTTCCACCAACAAAATGCAACAAGTCTAGAGGCACATTAAATTAAATTAAGTTTGTTCAAACACGCGTCGTCATAAATTAATCGAAGATCAACTTCTTGGACCTAAAATGCTTTGCAATTTAAATGGCCCCATTATTAATCTAATCAGTTTGATTATTATGTTTTGTAAAACAGCTCGAGCTTACAAACAAATATATAAACAAATTTTCTCTCAATGTTTCGTCGAATTCTCTAAGTCGTGTAAAGAAATAACTGTTTTCAGATGTTTGTCCTTCAACAGATACCATGATGTCAGAGGATGGCAAGGAAGAGACTTTGTAAGAAAATCTTTTTCATTTAAATATAACTTTTTTATGAGTGTTCCTAACGGTCAAAGTTGCCTCAGTGCACAAATATAATTTGTCAGTGTACAAAAGCTACTTCAGTGCACAAAAACAAATTGCCAGTGTACAAAAGCTGCCTCAGTGCACAAAAATAAATTGCCACTGCAAAAAAGTTGCCTCAGTGTACAAAAGTAAACTGCCAGCGCACAAAAGCTACCTCAGTAGACACAAATAAACTGCCAGTGCACAAAAGCTGCCTCAGTGCACAAATATAATTTGTCAGTGTGCAAAAGCTACCTCAGTGCACAAATATAAATTGCCAGTGCACAAAAGCTGCCTCAGCACGCAAAAAAAATTGACAGTGCAAAAGTTGCCTCAGTGCTCAAAAATAAATTGCCAGTGCACAAATATAATTTGTCAGTGTACAAAAGCTACCTCAGTGCACAAAAATAAATTGCCAATGCACAAAAGCTGCCTCAGTGCACAAAAATAAATTGCCAGTGCAAAAAAGTTACCTCAGCGCACAAAAATAAATTGCCAGTGCACAAAAGCTACCTCAGTGCACAAATATAATTTGTCAGTGTACAAAAGCTGCCTCAGTGCACAAATATAATTTGTCAGTATACAAAAGCTACCTCAGTGCACAAAAATAAATTGCCAATGCACAAAAGCTGCCTCAGTGCACAAAAATAAATTGCCAATGCACAAAAGCTACCTCAGTGCACCAAAAAATAAATTGCCAGCGCACAAAAGCTCCCTCTGTGCACAAAAATAAATTGCCAGTGCACAAAAATAAATTGCCAATGCACAAAAGCTGCCTCAGTGCACAAAAATAAATTGCCAATGCACAAAAGCTACCTCAGTGCACCAAAAAATAGATTGCCTGCGCACAAAAGCTCCCTCAGTGCACAAAAATAAATTGCCAGCGCACAAAAGTTCCCTCAGTGCACAAATATAATTTGTCAGTGTACAAAAGCTACCTCAGTGCACAAATAACTTTTCAGTGCACAAAAGTTGCCTCGGTGCACGGAAATAAATTCCCAGTGCACAAAAGATGCCTCAGTGCACAAAAAAAATTGTCAGTGCACAAAAGTAACAAATATAATTTGTCGGTGCACAAAAGCTGCCGCGGTGCACAAATATAATTTGTCAGTGCACAAAAGTTGCCTCAGTGCACAAAAATAAATTGTCAGTGCGTGGAAGAAGCCTGGTTAGATGGTTTTCCCATTTCTGCTGCTTAATTTCACTATCAGTTGGAACATTTTGCTGTTTCATTTGCCTTGCAAATCGATCGGCCTTCGACAAGGATATTTTAATTCCACACCGGAAAGCATGTTTTGTTCTTGCTGTGGCGTCCTTTACGATCATCGCCGATGAACGCTTGGAGACCTTTGGTTTAAAATGGCCTTGTCTTTCATCGGATTTCTTGGAGGCAATTTGCTCGTATGTTGGCAGCTTGGCCTTTAGTAAATCTGGCCTAGTTGATTGAGAACTGGAAGGCGGTTTGCGGGAGATGCTCGAGCTGTTAGCAGCAGTCTCCCGGCCGACGTTCTCCTCACGTGAACTGCAATCTGGGTCATTACTAGTTTTTAGACTGTAGCCACAACTAGGCCAAAATGAAAAGGACATTTGCACTTGAGGTAACCATCAACATTGGTTTGATGGAATACGTCACCGAGGAGGAGGGAGACATTCTGAAGCCTCTTAGGGGCAGCTCGCTTCCTCTCAAAATGAAAACTGACGTCAGGTACGATGAGATTTTAGAAGCAGCGATCACAAGTTTTCACAGACTATGCAAAAAGGATATGTCCTTGCATATCTGGACTCACGAACAGCGAAGAAGATGCCGGGGACTTCGGACGAGTTCGTTCTTAGTGATTACAAAGATTGGCTCGGGAGACCGTACTCCATGATTACCTTGTACCTGAGCCTAATTGAGAGGAAAGATATTGGCACTGCATCAGCCGCGGAAATTATCAATTGGTGAGAGCTTGAACATGATTTTAACATTGATAACTTAAGTTTAAGCTTACCTGAAATGGATAATTCAGCAGTCTCGGAATTAACGCCTTTGATTCCAAAACAGAATGGAGACATAATTTCCACTGCAGACGTATCGTTCATGGCCACGGACTTTTTGTAAGTTGTTGCTTTTGAAAGCTTTTGCATGTACCTGTTTAATGATTAACTCCAGTTTAGTCTTAAGAACAGTGATGCACTATTTCTCGCTGATGTGAAGTAATTGTTTTATAATTGGAAATCTACATGCAGTAATTAGGCATTTTATGGTTTAGTGATTGTTTTTTTATGGGGCCTCGTTTTTAAATGGAGGACTTATGTTTCATAAAATGCACATATCTAATTATGATTGGACGATCGTGATTATTTTACTTCTCTGCACTCGCCAATGTAGCTGTTGCAAGCAGAAAATCAAGAGGAATTTAACAAGATTCTGGAAGAGTGTGAATGGCGTTTTGAAATTGATGGATTACCAGCTGTCGTTGCTGTGAACAACAGAAAGATATTTGTTGATGAGGTGGCGCATTACTATGTACTAGGTCAGTGTAAAGCAATGCTGTACCAACTTCTATTAAGGCTTCAGTAATTATGAGGTACTCACAGTTAATGGACTTAAATATAACGAGTAAATGTCACTGACTGTTACATGGCAATTGTTAACTGCAATACTTCCCCTTTCCAATTCCTAATCAGCTACGAGTTATAGTCAAAAATACTAGCCCACGATTTCTTGTATTTCAAACCCAAAAATAGTCTTTCACATTTTCCAGTCACCATAAAATCTAATCGTAGTAGAAATCTGACTAAATCATCCCGATAGTGAATAAATGACTACCTGACTGACAGACCAACTGAATGAATGCATGCATACATGAATCTGTTAGTCAGTAAATCAATCTGCTAAATTTATTTGTGTTTTATTTGATGTCTCAATTGTCATGTTTTCTTTATACTAGATGGTTGTGGTACGTACACATTCTGGCATGGTAAGCTTCCTTTTTGAGCACAAGAAAAGCAACAAAACGACATGATTGAAACGTTGATTAATGTAATTTAACGTTAAGGCGCAATTGAGAATATATCGAACACCAAAAACATGAAATGTCCAGTGCCATGTGGTGATTACAAGAACAGTGTTAGATACTGTTGCACAGTTTCATGCAGAAAACAGACAAATGTTCTAAAATGACAAGATGGTCTTCCTGTACTTAAGTTTCCACAGTTCTCACTGGTTACATGTGTGACTATTTCTAGATGGAACACCTCTTGAGGTCATGCAAGAACAGTTCCCTGATTTGACAGGAGAGGAAGTTCATACCGCAACTGACTCCCCGGCCCATCATTTGCTTATGTTTGCAACAGGAGCTGCACAGGTGTCTGTCACTGGTTTTGACTCTGTTCCTTCCGTCCACTTTGTACATGATGAGTCCAAATCAGTGACCAGTGCATGAACATGTTTCAACACACTGTATTTGTATGTCAATGAAACCACAATACATAATCCCATTTACAGATACCTTGTCGCAGCACTGATGAATGGTGCCATCTTCAGTAAAATCTGAGTGTGTTATTTCTATGACAATGTGTAATACATTAATTATGTGCAGGTGAAAAAAAATAGGAATACATGTCTCTAAGAAATATTTCACATAGAAAGAACCTTTTTCACTGTTTAATTGTTTCCTTGTTATTATGTTGATGATAATTTTGCGAAAGTTGATTCTGGAATATATATTGTGAATAAGGATTTTTACCTTTCAGTAGATGTTATTATTTCTAGTGCCAACATATCATTTGGGAAGAACTTATATCTAAATGATTTATAAACAATGTTTCAGTTGTACAAAAATTTGAACTTCTTGTTAGTTTGATAATTTACAAAGAAGGTCATCCACCAATTTGAGTGTGACTTTCTGAAAAACGACCACCAGCATTCGATTCGTTCGTTTGAATGGGACGGTCCATAAACATAAGCTTTTGCACCTGCATGTTAATCCTGTCCATCACAACGAAGGTAACATTGAACTGCTGTTATGACTGTGTTCTCTGTACCAGTATCTGTTCTAAGGATATCTGGGCAGCCATCTAACTCTTCTACCGCTCCAAGGTAGAATCCTACAATCACTACTGGATCATTGTTTGTTCTTGAGACCTTCAGCCATATGACTCTTCGACTGAATCCATCAATACACCCATGTATGGAGAAACCATATGGCTCCAGTTTATCATATCCATCAGTGTGCCATGCAATATTTGGACCAGGATTCCTGTACTCACCGCGCTTTAAGCGGTATGCCTTCCTTTCTTGGGAGCCAGCGGAGTCAAGCTCCCGACAAAGCTCCTCAACCACCCCTTGTGGTACTTGAATACCCTTCAACCTGACGGAGTGCCAGTGTGACCGATACCTACCTGAACATCCTGGCCCATTTAAGTTGTTGATTATTTCTCTACGTCCTTCCAGTATTTTGTACAAAACATTTCTTCGCTTCAGCCTCATGTGATGCAATCGTTGTTGAAGAGTTCACATACACATTTCTGTGTCATGATTCTCCTGATTCACAAAAATGAGTCTTGAATAGAACAGCAAATATGGCCGCCAACACTAGAAAGCAACTGGCCTGTAGAGAACTCACTGAGAAAACTCTGTGCACTGACAAATTACATTTTCATTGCAACTTATATTTGTGCACTGAGGTAGCTTTTGTGCACTGGCAATTTATTTTTGTACACTGAGGCAACTTTTGTCCACTGCCAATTTATTTTTGTGCACCGAGGCATCTTTTGTGCACTGAAGCAACCTTTGTGCACCGGCTATTTTTGTGGACTGGGAAAACTTTTGTGCACTGACAAATTCTATTCTCGCAATGAAAACAATACTGCGCACTGACAAGTTGTATTTGTGTACTGAAAGAAAAAGTTCACTGAAACACTACATTTGTGCACTAAGAAGAATTTATTTTGCACTGAAATAAATATATGTGCATTGCATATATTTCTGATGTCCAAAATTAAACTAGGAAATAACTAGGAAGCACCTTAATAATAATAGTAATAATAATAATAATATAATAATAATATAATAGTACTAGTAATAATTAAAGTAATAGTAATAATAATAATAATAATAATAATAATAATAGATATTTATATTGCACCTATCCAGATCTCTTCTAAGCGAGCTAAGATGAAAGTTCTTCTTGCATTCACGTAGAGCATTCATTCATATATATATATATAGGTTGAATAAACAGAAGAAGATGCGAACTTTTCTCGTAGGAGGTCTTTAATTGAAGTGGACGTTTCGCCCATTCGGGCTTCTTCAACACTAAGAATATCAATACTCGGAATAAAATTTACAAAAAATGAAAAAGCCTTAAATAAGTTTCAAAACAATAACTTACAAAGAGAACAAAGAAATAGAAAAATATTTCACATAAGATTACATAAGAATTACGTAATAATAAAAATAGCAAAACGCCCGCTAAAAAGCAAATAAAATCAAATAAAATACAGCAGCAAGATGGTGTTAATTGTAGCGAATCCTATTCCTGGAATTAAACTCGCACCTTTTGTTGAGTCCATGAGGTGTGAGGGTGCATAATTGAGCACACCAAAAGGTCTCTCTTGTGAGCAAACGGTCATCAAGACTATTATTATTGACACTAAGATTACACAGCTGTTCAATAATTCAAAATTCAAAATCTGCCAGAGCATGAGGCTCTTTGTTAAAATGGATAGCAACTTCACAAGTACGTTTTTTGGTGATCATAGAAGACTTGTGGTTGCGGAAACGAATTTTAAATTCGTTACTTGTGGAACCAACATATTGCACATTGCATTTCTTGCACGTAACCAAGTAGATGACATTTTTAGATTTACAATTAAGAATCTGCGTAATAGGATACGTCCTGTTAGTACTAGTGCTAGTAAAGCAATTAGATTCCTTTAAATAATTTGGCTGTGCATTTAAAGCAACCCCGCTGATTATCGGGCGTGCGATGTTGCTCACGAGGCTTACTGCTCAAGATTTCTTTGATGTTTTTAGTTCTACGAAAAGCAGGAATGATGGACCCTACCGGAAAAATCTTTTTAAGAGATGGTGAATCATAAATAAGGTGCTTGTATTTCCTAATAATTCTACCAATACTGGGTAAGCGAGGGTTGAAAACAAGCACAAGTGGAAAAATTTGTTTGGACTCCTTAGGCTGGGGTTGAAGTAATGTTTGTCTAGGAATAGACTGGGCTTTCTCAAACTGTTGTGAAACCAAATTAGGGTTATAACCCCGGTTATATAGATAACCCTTATACTCAGAAGGGCGTTTACTAAATGTCTCATCAGTAGAATAATTCCTTCGGATCCTGGTAGCTACTCCATAGGGAATGGCCCTGGTAACATGGGCAGGGTGTGCGCTATTCTGTAGCAAGTAAATATGGTTATCCGTACGTTTGGAGTAGATATCAGTCTGGATGAAACCGTCCACCAGATTGAGAGTAAGATCTAGTACGTTAAGTGAATTGGGAGAAGAAACTAGAGTAAATTTAATGGTGGGGTACAAAGAATTAATATAACGCGTAAACTCATCGAGTTTAGCAGGCCCTTGGGTCCAAAGATCAAAAATGTCATCCCTATACCTCCACCACAGGTTGGGTTTAATTTCCCCTGATTTGGCTTTCTTATCAATAATTCCCATGGCTAGATCAGCATAACTGCATGCGTTTTTGGGACCCATAGCCGTACCATGAATCTGAAGAAAGTTGTCATCTTCAAAAAACGAATTATTGTGCTTAAGACAAATTTGTACAGCCTCAACTATGCAATCAGTAGATGGAAATTTGACTGGCCTAGCCTCTAAGGCTTCTATAACAGCATTGATTCCCAAATTGCTGTCAATGTTGGGAAACATAGCAACCACGTCCCATGAAACTAAAAGACTGTCCTTGGGAAAGGGGCCTGTTTTGTTAAGTTCCTCGATTCTCTGCAACAAATGTGTGGTATCCTTGATAAACGATGGCAAATTTTGGGCTAGAGGCTTAAGATAAAATTCTGTAAATGCTGAAAGGTTCTCAATGGCAGTGCCACAGCACGATGTAATAAGCCGAAGGGGATTCCCTGTTTGTGGGTTTTAATGGTTCCAAAAGCCTTGCCAGGCTTGGCATTACCATTGATAACCCAATAAGCAATTTCCTCATTAATTTGCCAGTATTGGTAGAATTATTAGGAAATACAAGCACCTTATTTATGATTCACCATCTCTTAAAAAGATTTTTCCGGTAGGGTCCATCATTCCTGCTTTTCGTAGAACTAAAAACATCAAAGAAATCTTGAGCAGTAAGCCTCGTGAGCAACATCGCACGCCCGATAATCAGCGGGGTTGCTTTAAATGCACAGCCAAATTATTTAAAGGAATCTAATTGCTTTACTAGCACTAGTACTAGCAGGACGTATCCTATTACACAGATTCTTAATTGTAAATCTAAAAATGTCATCTACTTGGTTACGCGCAAGAAATGCAATGTGCAATATGTTGGTTCCACAAGTAACGAATTTAAAATTCGTTTCCGCAACCACAAGTCTTCTATGATCACCAAAAAACGTACTTGTGAAGTTGCTATCCATTTTAACAAAGAGCCTCATGCTCTGGCAGATTTTGAATTTTGAATTATTGAACAGCTGTGTAATCTTAGTGTCAATAATAATAGTCTTGATGACCGTTTGCTCACAAGAGAGGCCTTTTGGTGTGCTCAATTATGCACCCTCACACCTCATGGACTCAACAAAAGGTGCGAGTTTAATTCCAGGAATAGGATTCGCTACAATTAACACCATCTTGCTGCTGTATTTTATTTGATTTTATTTGCTTTTTAGCGGGCGTTTTGCTATTTTTATTATTACGTAATTCTTATGTAATCTTATGTGAAAAATTTTTTTATTTCTTTGTTCTCTTTGTAAGTTATTGTTTTGTAACATATTTAAGGCTTTTTCACTTTTTGTAAATTTTATTCCGAGTATTGATATTCTTAGTGTTGAAGAAGCCCGAATGGGCGAAACGTCCACTTCAATTAAAGACCTCCTACGAGAAAAGTTCGCATCTTCTTCTTTTTATTCAACCTATAATTATTTAAAGAAGAAGCGTTCTGTATCCACTGGATCCTTTTCTCCAAGGCATCATCGTTGGCAAACCAACATCGTTTACACATCCATCTATCCATGTATCGATCGATCTATCTATCTATCTATCTATCTATCTATCTATCTATCTATCTATCTATCTATCTATCTATCTATCTATCTATCTATCTATCTATCTATCTATCTATCTATCTATCTATCTATCTATCTATCTATCTATCTATCTATCTATCTATCTATCTATCTATCTATCTATCTATCTATCTATCTATCTATCTATCTATCTATCTATCTATCTATCTATCTATCTATCTATCTATCTATCTATATATAGATGTGTAAACGATGTTGGTTTGCCAACGATGATGCCTTGGAGAAAAGGATCCAGTGGATACAGAACGCTTCTTCTTTAAATAATTATAGGTTGAATAAACAGAAGAAGATGCGAACTTATAATATATATAAATATATATATATATATCTTTTTCATCTTTTGCATTTGGTAAATTCGTGTGTTTCTAATGTTTATACCTTTTGCTTTACTTAGCGTTTTGGTTTAATTTGGATAATTTTGTTAACTAAATGAGCTGTAAAATGCATTTTGGTATTCTTGGAAATATCGTAATTTTCATGGTACAACTACGAACAAGTCAAAGAAACTTGTACTGAGAACACTAATAGACTTGCCATGCCTAATTATCCTTTTGACGCCAAATAATCGTGTTAAGTCAAACTCCTCTTTTCGAAAGCAATCAGAAAATCGAAAGACTTTGAACGGGGTAAACCTCAACAAAATTTAACGGGTAAATTATCTACTGACAGTAGTAAAACATAGTTTTTCAAATGAAATATTTTTATGATTTTCCTATCAAAATATGAAATATAACTGTTAGGATTCATGAGCTGTTCCAGAGAGTTTAATCAGATTTACATTCTTAAGGTTGTATTTGTAATAAGCCAATGCAAAATAAATTAAATCCAGTTTAATATTTTCTCTCCTCAGGTGACAGACGCCCTGTAAAGATTGCAGCCGGGTCTTAAAATTGCTGTGTTTTTCCAGTGAACCACTTTACACCTTCGTCCCACAATCTTATTTACTATGTTGTTATTAAATTATTAACAAGTATTCACTGAAGTGGAGGTAAATATCCATCACTTTCACCGACACTAAGGTGAATAATTGTTTCAATAGATACCACACAAGCTGATAATTAGCGGACCAAAACTTTATTTTATGTGTGACAAGCGGTCGGAAATTTTAAAATCTCTCGCGCCGGCTGCTCGGAGGTGAATAGTATTTGCTAATCACCTCGGAGTTAACCAATCAGAGCGCGAAAAGCACTATTCACTTGTGTGGTATATACTGATACATATTACAGGCAAAGGTTCGATACCTCTGAAGTAAATATTGTAAAAAAAAATAGCCAATTTATATAATGTTAAAATAAAAATTAAGATAGAAACTACAGTTACTCAAGTTTCACGCTTAAAACGATCATCAGAATGTGCGGCGGTTTAAACTAAATTGAAACTAATTCTTGAACGGAGTGCGGAGCGATCCCGCTTCTTATTGGCTGCATAGAACTTATTCACGTGCCTGCATTTTGTTACAAGTTGAGATCTTTTGTTTAGAGGCGTAGATTTGCCCGCGGATAGAATGTAGAGTTTTTCTGTCATAGCTTCAAAACTAGATACAATAATCACAAGCTTTCATTTAAACATCGCAAGCATTCACATGACACTGTCCTGTCTAACTATATCTGGGACCTGAAAGACAATAACACTGATTTCTCGACCATAGGTCTATTGTAACGCGAGCAAGTCCGTACAAGGGAACCTCGTCACGCTCCAATTTGTGTCTGACAGAAGACAGAGTAACTACAGTTTCTATCTTAATTTGTATTTCGCTCTTCATGCATTTGTATCGAGCACTCCTACGATTGTGTGAAACTACTTCTATTTTTCTTTATTTATAATATTAAAATACACATTTTTTGTTTCAATGATCTATGTGTGAACTTTATCTGGAGACAGTTTCTAAAGAAATTAGGTTCTTTGGACAACACAACTGATTATGGTCAAATTGCCCCAACTGTTCCGAAAAAAGAGATCAAAGAGATGACAGACGGTAATTTGCGTCACGCTTTGACGACGCGACAGCAGAAATCAATGCACCGTGACGTTAATTGGAGAATCACGCCCTACATCAATTTCTCAGTGTTGACTTCTCTTATAACATATCATTTCAACAGAAAAGGGGCATTAAAGCTTTCCAAAATTTTTTCCATTTATCAATCTAAGTATTGACATCAGTTCCTTACGCGGTTTTACAGAATGCTGTCCGACATGCACATTAGTAAGTTACTAGGTTGAAAAGCAATTCAATCAAGGGGCAAATTCTGCATCTATATAACAACGCTTGGTTGGCTAAGGTCACCAAAAAGGCCCAAGCAGCTGAGAATGTAGCACAGCCTTGGTTCTCTGATCGTGCGTGCCACACACAAACTTGAATTCACGAACCCTTAGTTGAGGTACATTCCTTGGTCTATATGTCAATCTTGGTGCATTTTCCTACGGAATCTGACTATCTTAAGGAACAAGAATATTTGTAGAAGAAATGGAGCCCTTTTTTAAAAATTACCGCAGCTTTGAACGCTCAGGAAGTTCCATAGGTCTCTCGTAGCACGTCTTGAAAATGAGCATAGCATAACGACGTTTTCGTGGAAGTGGGATTGAAACTCGCTTGATGCCTTCGAACAAAATGAATCAATTTTCCTCTAAAAATCGGATCAGTTGGAAACTGGTGCACTGTAATGCTCCTGGCGTATGAATTGTTCGCGTAACGTTAAATGTTTGGCGCGCCAGCAACGCAATATCAACCTCCCTTTTGCTCTGCTAACTACCTTTCGGCCATATTGGCTCGATCTCTATCACATAAACTGACGTCACACGTTGATGTCACGTGACCTTTTGGGCCTACGATTCGAATGCCGTGTGTGAATGTAAAAAAGCTTAACTTTGCGCGCTTGTATTAATTAACAACTTTTATCGTAGACTTCTAAAATATTTGAATTTTTGAATTGTGTATTTCAAGCAGTATCTTTTTAAATTAACTCGAAAATAATTTCGCTTCATAGGCACTTTAAAGAAGACAATATAAAACACAAACAGCCGTTGGATGACGGTTTCTTAACGCTTGGTTTCTTGGTCTTATTCTCTCTGATTTCTTGTTACTCTAAACCAAACTTTTGACAGTACATCTTTCGATTTTGCATGTTGGTGACAATAACAGTGGCATTTCTGTCAGAACTCTTTAAATAAGATCACTGGCATGTCGTGTCACGAAATTAAAAATATCAAACAACAAATGTAAACAGACGACAGTGGTCCGAGCTGGGGCATCGATTCTTTTAAGCATACAGCTAAGTGTGTAGTTGCGTCCTACCTTAAGTAACATCGACTTCCATCTCGCCTTTTAACAATATATTTGACAAGTCAGTAAACAACATAAATTCACTGTCGTTCTGGTCAAACAATAAACTTCAACTTAAAATTACATAGAACCAAAAAAATCGCGGTAACTCAACTAAAGAATTGCTAGTACACAGTCAGCATCTATTAAAATGACAACGTAATGAACTTAGAGTCGACCAAAATGATGCCCAGCCAGACATTTTTTAACCCACAAAAAGTGCCTAAAGTTAGGTCGCGTAGTTTTTACAAGCATGTCAAACACAGTGCTAACGAGCATTAGAGTTTCAGCAAAGTTGCGCGGAAGAAGCGTACATCATCAAACCAGGAGAGCATATTAAATTTACCTAGTCGTTTTGCTATGAGTGCCTTGTTACTATAGTACAAAAACGAGTAAAATCAGTTACAGTGAAGCCCTTGGCAAACACCTTCGGGAGGATTAACATTCAACAGTTTCCCTACAATAAAATTCCAGATTGCTAACCAAGTATCCTGGGCAACAATGTTGTTTATTGTCCTTTCAACTGCACGGAATTATCATCTTTCAATTGGTTTGTTATAAAGGTAAACAATAGAGGCTAATTTCGAGACCGAACCTAGTATCCGCTTATTAAAGGGTGTCTGCTTAACCGGGTCCCGCTTAAAGTAGAGGTTACCCTGTACTTGTTGCATCGTACAAATGTTGGATCAAAAAGGTATAGAACGATATTTCCGATATACTGATAATTGGATACCTCTTGTGGGCTTCAAAAAGGCCATTTTGGAACTGAGGCAAGTGTCAACTTTTAACTAATTGATAAACTGACACCACCACATCAACGATCACGCTGTGATTGGTCATTGGTAATTGGTCATTGACCAAGTTTGATACTTTTAAGGTGTACAGTGACAATACAATACGATACATTAATCGTCATCATCATCATCATCTCTATGGCCTTTCTAAACCACACTGAGTATGAGGCCCATTTTATCAGCAACTGGCACCTAAAATTACAATCTTGCTAAATGGCTCGAAGAGAAACTCCACTCTCAATCAATGAGTACTCAATCACTGATGCCTTTGCTTTGCTGGTGAAATCCGTACCATTTCCGTACACCTTAGTCTCTTATGACGTAACATCACTGTTAACTAATGTGCCCTTAAGTGAGACGATCAACATCCTGGTCATCAAAGCTTTCACTGATGATTGGTTCAACAAAACCCATGGCCTTAACTCGCAGAAGGATCAGCTTGCTAAACTACTGGAAATTGCCACAACCAATCAACTTTTCCAGTTCAACGGTCAATTGTATGAACAGACTGACGGTGTGGGCACGAGTTCCCCTCTTCGCCCTCTAATGGCCAATATTTTATGTGCCACCTGGAAGAAACGCTCTCTCGCGATGGTTTGATGCCTGACCTGTACATACGGTACATGGATGATACTCTGGCAGTGAGGCTGCTTCCGCGTTTTTCACTACTTTCAGGTCGAGTTCATGGCCTTTTTAAATACTTTTTGAACTGAAAATCACTAAAATATTGAAATCAAGTGGGTGGGGACTGGAAAAGAGTGAGTTGCCATGGGAACAGAATTTTTTACTGCCTTAGGTGTGCTATTTGTAGAACTATTAGCCTACCAAGTTTCAGTGGTCTGTGCTAGAAATTGACCAAGATAGCTTTACTTATATACTTGATATAATATTGGGTTGAGTATATGACGTCATCAGTTATCTAATTTGCATATTTTACACATTTTTCAAACTTAAATATCTCTGGAATGAATGCAGATATTTGCAAACGGTAAACGGCGTTTTTATTCTTTCATGCCATTCTATGTGATACACCAAAAAATTCAAGGGGTGAAAATTTGATCATAGTACCACTTTAAGCCGTCTATTGTTAATCAGCGATGCGTTATGTGCCATTTTTCATGTGATCTGTGCGATGCAGCTTATGTGGGCTAAACAGCTCGCCACTTTTTTCAACACATTGCTGAACACAAATACTCGGCAACTGGGAATCATTTTCTTCAAGCCCACGGCAGTAACCACCTACTGAATGAGAGCCATTTTAATATTTTGAGAAAGTGTCAGAGCAAATTCGATTGCTTATTATTCGAAATGCTTTACATCAAGAAACTCAAGCCTACTTGGAATACCCGGACGGACTCAATACGTGAGAAACCTTTTATTTGTAGTAGTAATTTCTTTGTAACAACTTCATAATTAGCAACCATTGTTCTTAGTATTTTAAGATTTGTAATTTCTTGACTTTTTGACAAAATAATGATGTCCTGAAAACGTCGAAACGTCTCTTGCTTTTGAGCTTTTTTATCTTTTTATGTTTCTAAAAAGTATTTTGTCGCAGTTTTTTATAGCTAATCTTTTTCAAAACCTAGCCTTCCTCCTGTAAATAAATAAATAAATAAATAAATAAATAAATTTATTAAATTCATTTTGAAATCACTGGTTATCCTTGCAATCTGATTGGCTCTCAGCAGTGCGATTTATTCACGAATCGCACTATTTTTTCTCTAAATCGCATCTTTTTCTCAGCCAATAAAAATGGGGCAGTAAAACAAAATAACCAATCAGATTTCAAGGTTAGTTTAAAGTAACCAATAAAATTTCAGGAAAACGAAAGACAAAAAGCCATTGTGTTGTGAATTTTGCAACTATTATTGCCAAAACTTTGTTGTTGTTGGTTTTTTTTTTGTTTGCTTGTTTGTTTTCAAAACAATTGACGAATTTAATTAATTAGTTTCCAAATGACGATTATGAGTTCTTTCAGGCTGAAGACCTACTTTAAGGGAAGTTTCCAACTTTCAGTATCCATTTACGAATATTTTGGCGATTTTTCTTCAACATCTGCTTATAAAGATCCGTATGCCACCGAGTCCAGCAAAACGTGAACAAACGAAAACCACCTAACAACAAATTCAGAACCATCTCAAAAAGGTAGATGTTTCCACCCTTCCGGTAGTTTCAAACGAAGCAATGCAAGAGCTCAACTCTGTCACTGTGAATAGACATAGTCAAAATACGCTCCGCTCCACAAAACAGTGAGTGAGCGAACGTCTTCCTGGTGCAGTCCCGCCATCTTGAAAATATCTTGAAACAAATGGCGCCGCAAAAACTTGACAAGGTCCTGAGTATAAAGTTCTACGCCGAGGTCACAAAACGAAACGGAGATGATAACGAGCTGGAATCCCCTAAAATCATGCAGAGTGCCAACGGGTACTTCCAAGAGAAAAACTATCCAGTGGACATCGTGCACTCGAGGGAGTTTCACCACCCAAAAGAAATCCATCGCAGAATTACACGGGTAGCGCCTTCAAATTCCTTCTCCAAAGACAACTAGAAGTCTCAGCCTCAACCACAGAGGAAAGGAAGGCCTTCCATCATTGATTCAGGCGACGAGAATTGAACTCTTATGCATGAAGTTGACTGTTTTCGTTCTGACTTCAGAACTGCTTGTTCCTTTGTTATGCTCGAATGAGTTTTCGTCACATGCCATCGTTTTGCATTCTAAATGAGATGTAAAGGCGTTTCCGGTTCCGCTATTTTTAACAAACCGGCTAAGTGGCACAATACACCAAAATCTAGAATTTAAGGCGATAAAATTGTAAGATTTCAAAATGGATCTAATAAAGTGGCAATTGAACTTTGTGTCGTGCAATTCTGGTCTGAAATCATACTTGTGATTTCAAATCGAACCCGCGCTGCGTGCTCGTTCGATTTTGAAATCACGCGTATGATTTCAGACCAAATTGCACTCCACTCAGTTCAAATATGTAGCAAAAATATTCATTATATAAACACCAGTGAAATACCAGGATTTTTCCTTTTACTAAAAAGAAATTATATCTTCATTGCACGCAGTCAAGATACTATTTTTATCTTTCACACTGTGAAGATATCATTCGTTTTGATAACATTTATCTTTTGTACCTTTAACTACACTTAAATTTGTTGATGTATGATCGAAACATCTTCGGATCTTCCTCGGTCGTCTTCGGCAATCTTCGGAAAATGTTCGGAAGCGTTCCTCTGGCCTTCGGAACAATTTTGGAAAATCTTCGGAAATCTTCGGAAAGAGGGCGGAAATCTTCGGAAACCGTCAGAAACGTCGTTATTAGTAGTCTCATGTTCAACTCAATATCTCACGAGTGAGCGCATATCGAGTTGAACTCTCGGAAGATAAAATTCGTATCCAAAGCGGGCATGTAATATCCTCTATATAAACCTATTTACAGTTAAAATTAAAGAATATTAAAGAACTATTTACAGGATAAGAAAGCAATTCATGGGTACTACGTAGTCTAAAGTATTGATTCATTTGTTAAAAGTTTTGGACCAAAAGGATGGTTCAAAATCCTTACAAGCGTCTCTAATTTTGAGACAGTGTCCCAAAAAAACCATAAAAACTCTTGAAATCATCTATTTGTTTCGTAACAATTGTGAAATCCCGTCATGCACCTACTATTTGGAGAAGCTGAGATGAAAATCACTGTTTTCCCATTTTTAAGAGTATCACAGATATAATAAGAGTCTGACATTAAAATCAAGAATAGATTTGAGAAGAAAGATCATGTGAATGAGCGTTATATGCAAGATCAATATCATGTTCCAATTTCAGTCCACTTACTACGTGCATTGGCCCCCATGGGCGTTGTATTGGTAATGGGTAATGGTTATAAGATTCAACTTTTGATTTAATTTCGACGTTTTCACACTTTGTACAAATTTTTGTTCAACTGTTAGGACGAGTTCAAAGCGCAAGTACTTGTTTGCATAGTGTGCCACAAAGACTCCCCTAGCTTTTAATTTCAATTGGCTAAAGACCAAATTGACGTCAATCACAGTTCAACATCGCGTCTTTTCAATTTTTCAATAGGGTGCCACTCAGTTCTGAACATTAATTTCCACGTGTTGATATTTTCCTGCTCCTGTCAGACTGAATGCATGAGCCATTCTTCAGTCAAAATAACAAAGCCAAAAGGTTCTGCCAAGAGTTTAACGATCAAATTCCATCAGTCCCTGAACCTAAATGAGGGTGGTCGAGAAATCGGTAAAAGACTGTAGACAAAGTGTACTAATTACGTTTCATCATTAATTTAAAAAAAGTTCATCCACAGAGCCGAACTTATTTTTAGATGCCAACCACTGCACATAACAAAAAGGTCCTCGCAGCACATCAAAAAGCAACTCGTATCAAAGTAATCTTGCCATAAAGTCAGTAGCCATGATGTAGATACTCTTGCTAATACTCTTTGTTTTGTTTGTTTTTGTCAGAACGTTTTTTTTTTTTTATAAGAACATTAAGGCTAAGATACACCGGAGGCTGAAGGTGACTGTGGCGGAAATTTCTTTTGAGGAATTTTTGAAAGAACAATATAAACTCTTGCAAATTGTAAAACTTGAGCTTATACACTCCAATAACTAAAGTTAATTCTTTTAGGGACATATTTTGACATAAACGATGAGCTTGTCTCATTGCATTTAGTTGTGGAACAACTTCGGTTGTGTGGCTGTCTGCCTTATTCAGGACAATTTGAAGTTACAATAAAACAGCTAAAATTAAGCAAGGCATCTCGATCAAAAACGCTCCTGGCCCAAGTCGCAAAAAAACGAAGAACGTTTGACTCGACTTATGAAAATTAGACGTCCTTACAAATAAAGAGTGCATTGCGTACACACAGGCGTTCTTCCTCGCAATACAGGACAATACACAGAGGCTTTTCTAAACATATACAAATTTAGTCACCAGTTCGACAACTTAGTGCGGTATACATTAATGGACTCGGGGTTAACAAAGAGCAGCACGTTGAGCAAACAGTGGCATTAGTTATCTGCAATGATGCAGAAACAAGATGAAACTGATTGAATACATGTCCACATGTGTAAGTACGCGTAGAAAGGTGACCGCATGAAGATCTGGGTTGTTAAGATTTATTGTAACTACAAAGCATCATTGCAAGGGATAACGGACGAAACACTGATCTATAAAAAAGCGACGAGGCATCGCGTGACTTTTTTGTTAATAACAACGCTGTTTATAATGATACGAATCATTAAGCCTCATTGATAGCACGTGTTAAGCCACCTGGGCTTGACAACAAAATACCTTCAAATCGTTTTTAGCGTCAAAACATAAATCAAACAGAAGAATATAACGGAAATCAGGCTACACAAAGCACGCAAGCTAAGAATGAAGAATTCACTTTCGTAACGAAATATCATGTTAGGTTTCATAAGCTTAGAAACTTTTTACCGTCTTTCAATTTATTTTCAACCCAGTGTAAGCAAATTAAAGTTCCCAACACGGTTGCTCTGAACTAAGTAAGTATTCAATTCAATGTTGAGATCCAAGCTGCAAACACTGAGCCTAAGCAACCCACGTGCGCGCAAAAAAAAAAACAAAAAAAAAAAACAAGTTATCTTTGTCACTGATACGAGGTACCATACCTTCTCCAACATGGAACAACTCATAATGCTCTTTACGAACAATTTACGTCACTCTATAGGTCATTTCCTTTCAAAAACTGAAAGGACAAAGGAATCACATCTTTTATCGCGAAGTCAGATTGAATAATTTATCAACGAAAGTGAACTCAATATCAGGGAAAATTAGGGAAAAACGTTCGCTTTCGGATGAACCATCTTTTGATGAAAATGAAATGAAGTAAACGAATAATCTAGCAACGATTTCTGTGAAGTACACCACTGCGCCCTTAAAGTGTACTTCCAAGTACGAACATTGAGTAGACAATATTTTATAACGCTTTTCTGGTACCATCACTCAAAAATAACTAAGAACAATTTTGGGATCACAATTATAAACAAGGATCGATGATTCTTCCACGCTATTAACAAACAAGAGGTAGACTCCTTACATAATTCTTCATCCGCTTGAACATTGACAAAATAAAAAAATTCATTCCAACCTTTTGCTTGATAGATGTGCCATTAGATGAAGTCTTCTAAATTGCATCAATATTGCAGTCGACTACAATGGACGGTGCCACGTTATACTAAGCCAGTCTTCCGCTTCAATAAAGAAAGAAACCACGGAAGCCTCCTGATCATGACTCGTCCTGAGAACGAGACTAACCCGCACGGAAATCCGCTGGTCACCGGATATCTCAACCACAGGTAATACACGCAGTATTTAAGTCCTGAAAAGAGTCCAATTAACAGAAGCGGTATAAGATTTTCTTTTGGGCAAAAACAACGACAACGAGTTATTCACATTTGCACCAAGTCATAACTCAATTTTGAACGACAATTCGAATGGATCTTTTACACGTTGAATTGGGTAGTACTGTGAGGAATAGTTGAATGGCCGCAAGTGCTTCCCGTAAAACCACCAAATAAGGGATTTATGTTCGCACTATTTGATCCCTGGAGGTGCGACTGTATAAGTAATATAATATAACTTTTAGGTTTCTTGCTGAATACCTAAACTCAAGACATGTTTGGATAATTGACCGTGGGAATTAAATGGACCTCCGTGCTTCACTTAGACAAAAACTAGAATACGCTGAAGGGACTACAGAAAAATAAATAATGACGAAACAGAGAAAACGACGAGAAAGACAATTCTTTATGAAATTTAACCTAAACTTAAACTTTTGTGGAGGTTTCAACCAAGGTCAACAAGACTACCAAAACACATGACTATAGTGGGAGCAATCGTTGAAAGCTAGCGAGCCCAGGCAAAACGAATAACATCAAAGGCTCTTCATGTCAAGCAAACTCGTGATATTTGAAACGGACATATTCATATCATACATATGACAAGGGTGAAAAAAAAATTTGAGGAGTTTGTATGTTGCGTGAGTCCACGTGAGTTGTTCATGAACAATTCACCAGTTGCAGGTGGCGAAGTGGTAAGGTTTCAGATGCGGAAATGTAGTTGTGTAATAGCCGATTTCAGAATACAGTCGAACCTCCACTAGCGGCCACCTCTTTACAACGGTAACTTTTTTGGTCCCCGCAGGCACTAAATACATTCTCTCTTATTTTAAACCTGTCTCCAACGGAAACGGTCACTAAAACTCCTCCCAATTGCCAAAATACGACTGTGTAGATAAAACCCCATTTTTTATTATAAAAGGTCACCAACTTGATCCGTACCGCGCGATGTTGGACTCTGTTTCTGTCAAGTTTCTGTTTTACTGATACATTTTGATTTATATATGTTAAATTATTATATGGCTTTGGCTTGTGGCCGATATAACGCGCGCTCTGATTGGCTAAGAGCAAGATCTGAACGGTCATTATGCAGCCGTAATGCCCACGGGCCGATTACGGATTATGCAATTAAGAAGAGCTCGGCTCTGAAAATTCAAGCGCATAGAAACGATGAAAGCCGATTAAAAACAGTAAAAGAAAGTAAGTAGCTATAAGTTTTGAGATTTTTCCTTAATAAAATTTATATAAAAGTCGTTTTTGACTTACCAGCCGGTAACCTTGGCGGGCACTAGTGAAAAACAATCAAAGTTTACCGAGTCTTAAGTAAAGCTAAAATAGCCAAGTGAAAAACATCATCGGCAGATCTGTCATGCATCCTGAGCAGAACACTACAAAGAAGCTTATAAGTTATCATCTTAGTCACAACAATTACCGAAATATTGGACTCCGTCAGAGTTCTCATCTAATAGATTCCCTCGCTTTAACACAAGCAAGTGTAAATCAGCTTCCAGGATCATCAGATGTATGTAAAAATTCGGGCGGTTTCTGTCGGTAGCAGTGTTTCTGATAAGTTTTAGACGTTCACAAGGCTTGAAAAGTTCACCCATAAATCCCAGAATGAAGAAGGCGAAGATATGTTGTCGTACGCGAATGCGAAGATCGAGTTATTTTGAGCAGTGCATTTCATGTGTCGTGGTTCTGGTAAAAGCTAAGAACTATTGTTTTATTCTGGTTTTCTAGACAAGTGTAAATATGACCACTACACGAAATATATGTCTTTGCTGTTCAAGTGGTGATATTGTTGGTTTCGCGACTTATTACAGATCACTGTGGCAGGGGGTCTATATGATGTTTATTTGTCCATCTCTAGTTAGGGAAAGTCGTAAGTCGTTAGGCTTAGTTTGTCAAATTGTGTATAGTAACTTGCGGTACATGGAAACGCCCTATTGTAATTTGAAAATAACTAAATATGTGGGTAGTTTACAGTGGTTGGCGGTTCCGTTTTGGGTTAACCATTTTTCTTTTTTGGGGAGCGGGAAGGGAGCGTGACCGTTAGCTCTTCCTCTTTTTCCTCACTCAGACAGTTCTTGAAAGTCGTTGTCAAAGACGAAAGACACAGCGAGCAAGAAGAGATATCTAACGTTATTCGGTTACCCAAGAGAGGAAGTCGAATTCTTCCCTACAATCTCTTCTTTCCATATGTTATAACTCTGTCAGTAGAGTTAATTAATGACATGATCACACTCTAAACAGAGCACTGACAATGACGACCGTGCGGATCAAGTCTCGCGTACGCTAAAACAATGCATACACCGTCATGGTTGTTCCAAAACCACATATCGAAAAAGGTCTTCTCATGACTGATTTCCCCCAAACTAAGCTCGATAGCGAGATAAATGCTCCTTTTCTCTAGACGAGCACGGTGACCCCCACTTTTTATTTCGTAATATCAATGAGAACAGTATCATCAATAACTGAGGAAAAAATTAGCAGAAATCTATGGCTACTTTTTTGGCAAATGAAATAAATACTACAGAGAGAGACATAACGGGCCCAACAGCGCACGTCCAAATTATGTTTCCTTTAAAGGATACAAAAATGCAGGGTATTTGAAGACATTTTTTTCTGGGACGTAGATGAATAAACAATCAAAGAAAGTCAAACTCTGTGTGATAACACGCTACATTGAAAAATAACCGAGCTTATTTGTTGCGCACGGAGATTACCAAAAGTCACCTAAATAACCGTACTTGTCAGCAATGTGGCGTGAAAACAAGCACAGTGACGCCCTCTTTTTATTACGTTTTTAATATCTCCTTGCCCTGTAACAACAGCATATCAAGTTTCATCGGAAATCTCTGGCGGGTTCTTTTACTAAGGAATCATCTTAACTACTTGCCCATTTTCTCTCTCGTTTTTCGCCCTGCTTAGCAACCAAGCGTCTGAAACAGGCTATGATACTGCGGCTTTCAGGTCAAGCTTTCATCGAGGTTGGGGAGGGGAGGAAACATGCGGATCTACAAACGTTGCAAAGAAGAAGTTCCACGTTTTAAAACAAAACAGTAGATGCTCTTGATGTATTTTGTTGTTGTTTTTGTAAACAACAAAACCGCTCTCACTAGAAACAGCAAAGTAATTTAGCCTGTTATTCATACTAATCAAATTTTATCATATCGCCTTACATATACGAACGTTGCATAGGTGCAAATATAACACATTTATTGCGCTAAAAATGTCGCCGGAAAAGTTTCACGCCAGTGTGAGCAGTCAGTAAACACGACATCATCATGTGATGCGAAAACGTCACTGAGATGCAAGCCTCATTTTGAAACATAGGCAACATTTTTTTTTTTTTTTTTTTGTAATTTTTATTTTTTTTCAACATTTTGGGTTATAATACATACAATACAACACAAGACATAACACTAGTTACAATACTTACAATACGTCATAACTACAATAGATTACATACAACAAATTATAATTACTAATCGTAGCCTAATTATACCTAAAGAATATACAATGCGTTGTTTACAATAGTGCAGCTACCCAAATACAGAAAAAAAAAAAAAAAAAAAAAAAAAAAAAGAAAGTAAGTTAGTGACATGCTGAGAAGGAGAAATTACAAAATAAGCTCAACTATTATTAAGAGATGGCATTAGTTTTTCCCACTTTTTGTAATGTTTATAAAGTTGGTTATTTTTGGTAGCTATTTTTTTTTTCAATGTAATAAACGGTTTTTGTCTTTGCTAAAAATATTGTTAATGTTGGTTTAATTTTATTTAATTTACATTTATAAATAAAAAACTTTCCTAGCAGTATCAAGTGATTCAGGATAATAAAGTCTTCGTTGTTGTTGAACACTCCAAACAATATATTTTCAAATGTCAAAGTGTCCAAAGATACATTCTGGTTTGAAAGCCAAGAAGAAAAAGCCCGCCAGAAGTCTTTTGTTGTATCACAATAAAAGAGCAAATGTTCGAGGGACTCGACCTCTTTCAAACAAAAGGTGCACATTGGTGATTCAATCATTTTAAAACGGAATAACCTCTCATTTGTGAAAATTATATCGTTTAATAATTTATATTGGAACTCTCTAATTTTTGTTTCAAGTGTGACAGTGAATGGTAAAGAATAAATTTTTTTCCAGTCTTCTATAACCTCTGGATATTTGTCCTTCAACTTCCTTTTGGCGGTTGGAGGAGTTTGTTTCTTTGTTTTAAATCCTTTATACAAAAGTTTTGAAGAGGCTTTTAACAGATCCGATTTGGTTTCGTCGATATAAATATACACTGTATCCAAATGCTGTTGAGGATATAGTTGCTGATGTTGAATATGTGATTCTTTGATAATTAATCTCCATTTTTTTGGTATGGCATCTACAATTCCTATTAATTTGAAGTACTGGATTGGAGATAGATTCGCTTCCAACACTTTAGGGCTTTCAAGAAATTTACCCGTATCGGATAACAAGTCACCAATTTTAACAATTCCTTTAGTAAACAAATGTTTTTCAAAAAGAGATTTTCCGTGTATCACAATATTCCTATTATTCCAAATAATTTGGTCTACAACATCCTCATAGGTGGCTACCTTGGATTTCTTTAAATTACGAAATGCCTCTAGACACTCTTTGTAGAATATTGGAAGATGAACCGGTAGTTTACTAGTTTCAAAATCACAGAACAGGATGAGTTTTCCACCTATATTTCCAAAAAAGAAATCATCTAAAATAGTTTTCCAAGTGCTGTTGCTCTCTCCTAGATACTTTTTTAAGATCATCACTCTTTGAGCCGATATCATGGATTCAATATCAAGCATTTTTAGTCCTCCATTTTCAATATCATTGATAAGCGCGGTCCGTTTAATTTTATCGTTACCTTTCCAAATGAAACCGAAAATCAGTCTGTTTATCTCCTTGATAAGATCGTTTGATATTGAGATTGCAGTCGCTTTACTCAAAAATGTTGGAATAATGAAGGTCTTAACTATTTGAATCTTACCAATCAGGGTAAGACCCCTCCACTTCCACATACTCAGCGTTTTTTTAATAGATTTGAATATTGAGTCGAAGTTTGCTTTGTCTCGAGATGGTTTGTGATAGTCAAAAACGGTACCTAATATCTTGATTGATTTTCGCACTTTGTGAGTAAAGTCATTTTGTACTAGTTTATGTGGGCCGATACCAAAAACTTCTGTTTTATCGTCGTTAATTCGGAGACCAGAATGCAATGAAAAAACCTTTAAAGTTGTACAAAGTCGCGAATATGCATTTATGTCTTTTAGAAAACAAGTCATGTCATCTGCAAAAAGCGTGAGTTTGATCTCCACGTTTTTGACCATTATTCCTTGTATGGTTTTATCCTGCCTGATTTGACATGCGAGAACTTCCAAAGCTAAGATGAATAATAAAGGTGATAGAGGGTCACCTTGTCGTACACCACGATGGATACAGAAAAGATCTGTAGTAAAGCCGTTATTTAAGATACAGCTAGATATGTTTGTATAAAATGTTTTTACCCATTGTAAAAAATACGGTCCAAAATTGAATTTTTCCAATACTTTAAATAGATATGTATGGTCCAGAGAATCAAATGCCTTTTCAAAGTCAATTGCCATTAGAATACCTGTTGTATTTGTGAGTTTTGCCAATTCAAGTAAATCATCGATTGTTCTAACTGCATCAAATGTAGACCTTCCTTTGATAAAACCTTTATAAATCGTCTATCTTTATCTTTTTTCTCCAATAGGGTAATCATTGTCTGCTTTTGCGAAGTTGATAGTTGCCCGTGTTGGTGAGAGAAGTTTAGAGACTTTTCGAGATACTTTGCAACCACGTGCCAGAACGCCAAGTAAAATTCCACAGTTAAACCGTCACTTCCAGGTGTTTTGTTTTTCGGAAATGTCTTCAATGCTTCGTACAGTTCGGATCTAGTAAGTTGTTTATCTAAAGTCATTTTCTCTTCATCAGACAATTTTTTAGTATCCACTTCATTAAGGAAACGATCAATTGAATTCTCACCTAAATTATACGAGTCTCTATCATAGAGTTTTTCATAGAAATCATGAATCTCTTTCATTATTTCTTTTGGGTCTGTTATATATGAATCATTATCCACGGATAATTTCCGTATACATGTCTTTTTCTTTTTAGCACTTTCTAAATTTAAAAAATACTTGCTATTCTTTTCGCCCTCTTCATACCAACTCACCCGAGATCTTATGATTGCTCCTTGTGTTATATAATCATAATGGCGTTCGTATTCTGATTTGAGAACTTCTAAATCGCAGAGATTTTCAGCACTTGGGTGTTCGTCACATTTTCGCTGACACATAGGCAACATGGCAAACTTACATACGCCCTATTTATATTGATCGGGCTAACTGAGCAGACGGAACCCAGAAGCCCCGTCCGGAACCCCTTAGACTTCCACTATTACCCGCTCACTCCAGCAGCTCCGCAGAACGAATATATCAATATCATTAGTTCAGTAAACAAACGTTCGACGTTGCAATTTATGAGTAGTTTCATTTTGAAGACTTTTGATATAAACACGTCAAACGTCCTAGTTTACTTAGTGGTTTCGACGCGTGAAAATTATACCAAAAAAGCAAACAAAAATTCTACATTCTTAGGCAACGAAATGAAATTTTATTTTACAAATAAGAGTCCGAGATTTCTACCGTGTGATCGTTGAAGAGGGTGCACCGGTGTTAACTATCACTTATAGAAATAGAGAGCGAATAATCTATTAATTGTTTCAGTATAAATCTACTAGTTGTTCAAAACTTCATCTAAATCCTCTTCACAGACTTTTCGAAAACGCAAAGAAGCAGTCGCCATTTGCTTAACAACTGTACACTACTGGGCTACTCTCTAAGTGCAACAGAATAAATTTGAGTAGCATAGCCAATTAGAGAACGGCAATCATGATAGAACACTAGCAGGTTTATACTAATATTCAGTAGTTCCATAGTGATTACGTCGTTTTCAAGGTTCCAAAAGGACAGACGGTATTAAGTGTCCAGTGAACTTACTAATTTAACACCAAACAAATCTGCGTTTAATTACGCAGCTCATTAGCGCATGACATATGACACATATGGGGTCACGTATTTGTTTAAGCTTCAGTTCCTTCAGACGCTTCAATCACGAGCGCAACTCAAGATTGATAAAGGTAAATGTTGAGAATGGCAGAATTCCAATTAAAAAAAGTTTGCTATGTCAATAAAAACATCAAAACTCAACACAAAGAGATGGAAAAGGAAAAGGAAATGACAAAATATCGGTCAACATTCGATATTCGAATGGACACCAAGGTTGGATGAGTACAATAATCAGTTGGCTTTTTAAATAAAAGCCAAGGATCGAAGCGGCTCTGGACGGATGAACGCGTTAATCATTTTTTAGGCGAAACACTTCAGGCATTTTGACTGTAAATATCGGTTCTTATCTGAAAGATTGAAAACTTTCACAACGCAAACGTTCTCCAACCACCGTATTTGTAATCTTACGTAAACAGCGTCGAGATGACGCGATTCAAAAAAATGTTCAATTAATTTTTTCTACTGAATTCAATTCATTTTTTTCTGCTGAAATAATCTGCATATGTCTTGTTGCATCATCTCATCAGGAAACCAGCCAAGGCAAATCGGGTCAAAGAACCAATCGGTTGAGCGATAACTGTCACTGTCATTCAAATAAGTTGTCGGCATCTTTTACTTTCGACCAATCGAACAATTCACGAATTATAAATAGTGCCTGAGCATGTAAAATAAGCGTGGGTGGAATGCAAGAGAAGAAGCCACTGAGTAAGCACGAAAACTTACTGGATGCTACTACTTTGACCTCGATGACAGCCGAGGACGTAAAAAGATCCTAAAACATCCGGCTTTGGTAAATACACCAATGCCTAGACTGGAACCGAAATAACTATGCATCCCTTCGTGACAGAGGCTTCACGAGGCTTCACACCCGTCACGGGCCGAATGCGTTTAGCTATGCAACTGTACGAGAAACTCGAGAGACTTTTTGGTTCCTCAGAGGAAACAAAGCAATTAGGAGCAGCATCAACGATTTTAAGATGATAAGGATGTGTTGGGAGCACTGGAAGCACTGGAAGCACTGGAAGCAGGGAACGCTGGCAAGACTTCATGAATTCAAACAAGAGAGTTAAGGAGAGCATTCGGTTTTTATATCCGTCAGAGACATTGGAACTGCAATGATTTCACGATGAGTCAACAAAACTCGAGATGGCATAGCGTTTTCGAAAGAGTTAAGGATCTTTATCAACAAGTTGATTCACTAATCAAAAATCATGTAAAGAAGCCCGAAGGCGATGGAAAGATCAGCACAAACCGTGAACATAGAACATAGCAACAGGGTCGGGAACCACTGATTTCCGTGGGCAGCCCTGTTTCGTGCCCCCCCCCCCCCCCTACCCCCCCGCCCCTTACGCTCTATGCAATGAAAACAGAGCTGTCGCGGAGAAATAAAATTTCGCCTGGTGTTCTCGAGCAGCAAATCGTTCGTCGTGTTCGCGTCTTCGCTTTTAGCCTGTACACTGGTCTCTCACTTTGATAGGTTTGAAGCAAGTCTATACAAAAGATGAACCAAGCTCGACAGCAAGCAAGTGCACAAGAAGAAACCTGCGAGGTGGGTCTGTCTTAATGCAGAACAAAAATATCACATCTCGTCGTCGTCGCTGACTGGGACGTTGAATACCAAAAGAAAAGCTGCAAATCAGTCTCATGAACGAATGAAATCAACACAGAGTTAAACAATCAGTTTTAGCTTTCTTGTTTGGTTGCATGTTTAACGTCCAGTCATTATGAAATGATGTGGCTATCAACATTTACACTATAGTTTACAAAGATATCTTGTCCATTGAGTCATTGCTGTATACTAGCTCATATTAAAAGTACTGCATTATTTTTCTCATCTTCAGCAAAACTTAAGTCAAGAAACAAGCTTCCAACTTCACAAAACTCTGTGTGAACTTTTAAACCACCTCGGCTTGACTCGGCAAGGGCGAATGAGATATCAGGTCGCAAGGTATGTTTTGCATAGTTTTTTTATTTTCTCGAATTCTAGCAGGTGTGCAATAGTGGTAATGTAGCTCCGTGTAACAAAAAATGTCCTAACAGGTTAATCGTTTTTAAAATTACAACCTGTTTGTTTGCAATAGTACTTTGTTAACGTCTTAATATGATTCTCCAAGTAGTTCTAAGCCTCTTGAAAACATATTGAAGCAAATACGTCTAGAGTCAACAGTTTCTTAGTTCTGCGCCTGTATCATGTAAGAGAGAACAGCATTTGAAGTAAGAGATCTTTGTTTCTTTCATAGCACTATTCAGGAACAACAGAATGAAAGATCGAGAGGCTTCAATTGGGTATGTGTGTGTTTTATGTCAATTTAATTACGTATAGTAAATGCACTTCTTTTGGGGCACTTGCTCAGTCGCTAGAATGATTGACCATTGAGTGATATTTAGAAGTTCTCCAGGAAGGTGAGAGATTGGTTTAAAGCCAGTCAATAAGAGCCTGACCTGCCAAATCTACTTGAACTTCAACTTCACTTTATTTTGCACTTGTACTTTGAATATACAATATTAGCATAAAAAAGAAAAAAAAGATACATAAATAACAATTAAACGTAACAATGGTATATAGTTTGTGCATGGAGGCTAATAGAACCGCGAGGTTATCGAGTTAGCCTCCATCTCGTTTGGGTGAACATAAAAAAAAACATGGTAATAGGAGGACGGATTACTAAAGGAAAGAGCTAGAAGAATTGTGGAAACTTACGTTTGATACTGCTGAGATAGAACATAGTTTTTAAATGCATTACATGATACGTGCTACCACCCAATCTCGAAGTAAAATGCCCAGAAAGCACAGGCAAAAAGGAAATAGAGGACAATTACCAACGGAGTGGAGGTAGCAGTCTATACGAGGCAAATCGAAGACTTTAAGTGTTGGCATGCAACCTCCAGTTTTGTAACCATTGCTAACTGCATGAACAGTCCCGACTACCCATAGAATCGTGGTCGACTGGACAAGATACCCGTTGCACGAGGATGAAAACAGGCACTGAGAATAAAGCGCTATCCAAGAACATCACTTAATGTCAAACAACATTTAAGTGGTGTTAAATTCATAGCTCTTTCATCCAGTTATTAAAACTGAAAACAAGAACATCCCCGTGAATAGACGTAAGTCTTAACACGAAAGTTCATTCTTAACGAGCAAATCTGTGAATTCTGAAAGACGGAGAGTTGAGAACTCTAACAAATGATCTTTTGTAACAATACATGTTGACACCTTAACTGGTTCAAGCTAAGATGCTAAGGAGAAAGAAAAACTGGATTTTGAATTGAAGTTCCCAAATCACCAGAACCAGTTTAAACCAAAAATGTCTCAGAACCAAGGATGACACTGACATGTTTGTGTCCAAAATTAGAACCATTCAAGTGTGGGCAAGACAATCTGTAGCGAAAACAGCTTCGAGCAATCAACCACACGAAGGGCTGGCAGCCTCAGGTGGTTGACAGTGCAAGGCATGGGAAATGACGGGGGAGGGGAGGAGTCAAGTAATTTTTTAGACCTCCATCCTTCGTATCACCATCCAGACTGACTATGCATGCCCTTCAGTTCAGCAACTTTGCTTGAATTCACCAAGACAAGATTAAATCAATAGGGGCTTTCCTTTTCGACATCACAGCTACTGCAGACATACACAAATCAACCCTCTAAGTGCAGCATATCGCCATACATTGTTTTATATTTACAACTGCAAGGTCATCACTGTTCTATGTGATTGTTGTAGGAATGTCCAGGAAAGGCAGAATATGAAACTGTCCGTGGAATTCTGAAACAAGAAAAGCAACTGTTGCAAGTAGGTATTTAGCAGCTAAAACTGTTAACCTCTGGCAACAACTTCAGGTCAGCTACTAACTGAAAACAACTTTGTCTGCTGCTGTTTTCATTTCTTCTGCAGCAAGAACACCTTGAAGGCAAAGATACCTCTCTGAGAAAGCTTCTCCTGGAACTTTTACGTTCCCTCTGGAGATATCTTCTATTTAAATCTACGGGCGAGGAAAACGAGCAACTGAACTCCGCTAGGTAATTTACAGTATTTATAAACTTAGATATTCTTGCAGGGTCAAACCTTTGCAAAACGTTACCAAATTATCTGGTATTTGACCCCCTTATTAAGAAACGTATCCAATGATATCAGAATAGCAGTTGATAGTGTTATCTTTGCTTGAGCAATGATTTCTAATATGTCTCCATATAACTATTGAAACCTGCAGATACATGTGCATTTTAACCAAATAATTACAAGCCTGATTTAACTACTGTCCTGCCATATTTGAAGTTGTGGAAAGGCAACCCCTCTCATGCAGACACTTTAATCTGGGTTTATGTGCATAAAAAATGACTGATAATATTTTAACACTAATCATGTTAGCACATGTATGATGACACTGTAACTATATGTGCAAAACTAAGGTAATTTACAGTATTTATAAACTTGGATATTCTTGCAGGGTCAAACCTTTGGAAAACGTTACCAAAGTATCTGGTATTTGACCCCCTTATTAAACAACTTATCCAATGATATCAGACTAGCAGTTGATAGTGTTATCCTTGTTTGAGCAATGATTTTTAATATGTCCACATATTTTTAATATTCAAGCCTGCAGATACACGTGCATGTTAACCAAATAATTACAATCCTGATTTAAGTACTGTCCTGCCATATTTGAAGATGTGGAAAGGCATCCCCTCTCATGCAGACACTTTCATCTGAGGTTATGTACATAAAAAATGACATGCATGATGACACTGTAACTATATGTGCAAAACTAATTTCACTGCAACCTTTTAAAGAAACCCATAATTCCCTTGTTCCATTATAGCGCACTTGGACTGTCCATTAATTCGAATATCTCCTTATGAAAGACACTTATTTTGGGCTGAATAAAACATTAAGTCAACCATTTTCTTATTTTTAAGAACCCTTATATACTATCACAATTTTGCGGCCTAAAGGTGGTTGCATTAATAAATGGATTTCACTACACATATTGTCCTCTTTTCATGCAGATGCAGTAGTTTTCATCATGAATGGAGAGAATTCCAACAAGTTAGTACAGCCAACATTAATTAGCAATACCAAATCATGTTGTGTAGTCTGACTGCTTAACTGGTTAAGTAGAGATTGGTAGTTACAGATTATAATGCAATAGCACACACACACAAAAATAATGATAAATTTAATAAATTTAAACTTTTTAAATTTGTAATAAATTCAAAAGAAATAGGAAAAGGAGGAATGATCATGATAATTAAGATAAAGAGTAAACTTATTTCCAATCTGATCCTCAATCAGCTTGAACCTGACATGTACTAATTATATAATATAGATGTTTGAAAAAAGCACGAGTTAGTGTGGCCAGGTCTTTATACCACCAAATTGTTCAGAATTTAAACTCCATAGCAACCACTGCTAAATCTTGATTCATCTGTCTGATGCCAATGTCTGTTTGATTATAACAGTAAAAACCATCCAACCAATCAAGACCTCGTCCCTTAATCCACTCTATTGCCTATCGTCTAAACTCACGTGCTTTGTGTAAATGCCACATAAGAACAATAGAAGACTTGCCATGCGTATCCAGGAGAATCTCTGTTTACTACACAGCATCACAGTACTACGTGATGACTGGTTTCATAACATTAGTAAGTATGGATTCTAACAAAAGGGGTTTGGCAAACATATTTTGTTATGATAAGGCATGAAATACTTAATTTCTATTCTTGATTAGCAAAATTGAACTGTTTAAATTCTCCAAAAGGTGACCTTATTGCTTAAAACCAATTAGTGTAAATAGCTAATATTTCTCTACCACTCTCTGAAATTAATTTCCCTCCTTAACTTATGTAACGTTTTGATCAACTGCTGGTTATAGTACTCTTCAATAAATGCTTGTCCTTCATTCTTTCAATACTGGTAAATGAAATTTCCTTAACAAAAGATGTGACCTGTTATATTTAACTAACAGGACCCTATTTCCCTTGTAGGGAAGAGGATATCATGATGATACCTAATAATTAATTTATGGGATAACGATTTTAAATTGCGGTTATCATTGCTGTTAAGTCATCGCCTTTTTGCAATTGGTAAAGCTTGTCTACATGGATAACATTTGCTGATAATAACTGATAATAATTAACAATTGATCTTATCATATTTGGCTCAAAATATGAGATGCTCAACGTATAATAAATAAGATATTATCATGACCGAAAAAAAATTATATCTGTAATTAATTATTTTGTTAGATAATCTAGGGGCAGAGGCAGTGTCACTACTTTTAAGTAGAGCAGCATGTGCATGAAAACTAATTTTTATGAAGATTTTTCTTTTTCCCGCAAAGTTGCAACAAAATGATAATCTCGACAGAGGCAACACTTTCAAGCAACATCTTAGAATGCTAATAAGTTACCTGACGGATTTGACAGCCGGGTGGAGAGCAGACGACTTCCAAGCCACAAGGTATTTTATAGAGAGGTCCCTTCCAGGTGTGGAGGAGACTAAGTTCCTCACAGACCCTTTTTTGAAAAGCGAATATTTAGAGATAACTTCTGCATAATGTTCCTTAACAATCTTCTCTCCTTTCAAGATAAAACATTAATAAAAAGTGCTTAAATATCCGTGTCCCCAGGTGCACCTAAATACAATGGGAGAGTAAGAACTTTGGCAATTTTTTGTGATATGGTAACACTAGTTTAATTATACATGTAATTGTTTGTAAAAGCAATATTAATGATAATACTGCTATAACATCTATTTTTCTTTTTCATGCTTCTAAAAAATTTTGGTTTGGGAGAAGAGTGCGTAGAACTTGCCTGGAGTTATTTCAAACTTATGTAACTTAACAAGTACTTCCAGAGGTAACCTAATAACCAAACGTAGGGACGCCTCTCAAAATTGATTGGAAAACGTGTTGGTGTGTCGATGTTTTGCTCATATGACATGACATTTCCATGGTAACCATGTTTTGAAAGGTTGCTACAACCATTTTAAGTTTTGCCGGTTTTATGCAAGAAATTAATGATTTGTTCAAGCATCTTGCGATTTTTTCAAACCAATGTTGACACCGTTCTGTCATATTTGAAAACTTCGAAAACCAGACGTATGGCAGATTCAAGTGAAAGATGATTTTTAATATTGTGATAATAGTCTTTTGTTTTCCCTTCATAATTTATCAGTTCCAATAAAATTATATTTCAGGTACCAAGCTCAAAGAAATTCCTTAAACTAAATTGTCTTAACTCAAATGCATTTGACGGCAATAGGCTCTCAGTCCAAAAATAATTTCCTTTCAAAGCAAATAAATTGAATGACTAAGATCCTTTTCGATACCAAATCAGGGATTTTGTCTTTGTTTTGATTTATATTTGGAGAATGTTTAGCTTCTTGAAGCTAAAACAGCATTTTGCTAGGTAGGTTACCACTTGTAACAAGGTCAAAACGTAGCCGTCCTCATAGTTGATCAGGGGAAACCTAGGTCGTATGTTAGTTAAACGACTCAAATGCTAGGGTTACCCTGTCCTTACTTGCAAATGAATCCCCTATAAAAAGAACAAAAATTAATGTGTGTGCTATATGTAGGGTTAGCCTACTTCCTTGTAAACAGGGCTTACTATGTTGGTACTTATAGTGCACCAACATAGTGCATCATAGTGCAACACAGTGCATAGCACACCAACATAGTGCAACATAGTGCTCTTAAATTTTCAATTCTTATTTCCAATTTATTGACTGCATTGCCTCTTCTCGTTTGCAGATACATTGAAGGAATAAATTCTGGAGAAGTCCACCCAGTAAGTTCATTTTTACTGATCAGTTATGTATAAACATGCAACACTAATACATTAGTGCTAATGAAATAATCTTATCTAGTGTCCATTGTGAATGATAATGGCAATAAAGCCAACTCTAACATGTAATAAAGGTAATGATGAAACCAACACTGGGAAAATAACATTGGAAAGGTCACTTAGAAAGTATAAGATAAGCCTGTTATCAATTTCAGAACACAATATTCATATCTAGATAATAGGTGCAGATGGATAAGGAACAGCAATATATTTTGCACACTTATATTTTTATATAACTATTGAAAGCTCAGCCAGGGATCCCATACTGAACAAAGCACAGACAAAACAGTAATTTTCTTATTTGATATCTTAACAGCTTACGAAAAAATTAAAGTGCTGTTTTTGTAAATGCATTGGTGCTATTTATTGCAAGGACCCCTATGGATACTAACCATGATGCTGAATTGGCCACCCTGGCTAAATAAAGGTTGACCGACCGATCGACCGACTGACTGTAAAGAATTGCAATTTAACAACTGCATTATTTTCTCCTCAGGAATTGTGAACAGAACAGTGGAACACCAGTTTTAAGACACATGACTAAACATAGTTTGATATATGATGGACGAGAGAGGGATTGATGCAGATTTCTGAATGATTTGTAAACTAGTATCTATCACAGCTACCTCCGTAATGTGTCATGTACCTTTAGCACAGACTTTTAATTTGATACAAAAATTTGGTACGAGAATTCGTTCATTTATTTTTTTCAGTACAAAATGAAGTGTTTGATACAAAGTAACATAGGAATTTGGCCTTTTAGCTTGGCCTTTGAATGAAAATGTTCAATGACTGATGGGCTCTTCTTTAATGACTTCATCCCGTTTGTTACAAATAGAGAATTTGGCTGGCAGAGGTATTATTTAAGTGGCTAAACCAGATATCAAGTTCTTGTAGATTTACAAATGAAAATTTGCTAAAGAATACTTCCATACTGTAGATTAGCTTCACCTGCATACATTTCCAGAAAACGGACAGTTTATAGCCACAAATCAAATCTTTCTATTTTTGTGACCTCAAATAAGAGAGATTCATATTTGTAAAGAATATTTATTTTCTTACACATCTCTGCAGCCTGGGTATATTTGAGGGTGTTATGTGACTGACTGTTTCTTTTGTCTACTTATTTATTCTACGCTAAGTACATGCTAGAGCTTTTCTATCCATGACGCTGTTGTCGTTAATTGAGCAGTACTCCAAAACCAAATGAAAATTATTTTTCCCAGTTCATAAGGAACACCGTCATTATATTTTGTATTCGAAATAAATTGTAATTTCCTACAGTTGAGTTATTAAAAGTGACGTTTCAGAAGCTAAAAAGTAATTTCTTTGGTCAACTTATGTTCTTATGAAGATAACACATTACTTGATGTCAGGTTGCGACTGACAATTTACATTGATGGAGAAAACGTGCTTCTTTGACTACAGGCATTAATTTTCATCTTCCATAGACCCTATAGCTTTAAATTAGCCTCACTAAACTCGTTAAATACTCTTGCGAATTATCAACTAAAAAACCGAGGTGTGTCAGGCAAATTTTAATACTTAGAAAAGAATGTGTAAGTGGCAGCCATTTAAGGAGGCATCTGAGCCTAAATACATTTCCATACTGATATATCGAGATTATCCTGCATAGTTGATTTGAGTGACTGTTATTTATGTGAAAATCACTTACCTGAGTAACAAACAATCAAATCCTAGACATACATGTTATAACTACCACCTCTCATTCCTGTAAAGGTCGAAAACTTTAATCCCACCCCTACTCAAGCCTATATGGGGCCAATATGAAAAATGTGAGCTATTATAGCCTGAACTGACACCTTCAAAAAATATATATCAATTTCAAAT
Source organism: Orbicella faveolata (assembly GCF_042242905.1). Classification (NCBI taxonomy): domain Eukaryota; kingdom Metazoa; phylum Cnidaria; class Anthozoa; order Scleractinia; family Merulinidae; genus Orbicella; species Orbicella faveolata. The sequence continues at coordinate 14,797,844 of NW_028301558.1, read as the reverse complement.
AAATGCAAGAAAGGAGAAGTTCAGGAAAATGATTGTACACTTCTCTTCCCGCACCCGAGAACGAAGGAGAGAGAGAGAGAGAGAAATTCCAGGGAGAGGGAAAACGAAAGTCCCTGGAAAATATGTTGTGAAACGTCTCTTGGAAATATTGAGAGTGTGACTAGAAGTTTTCGGGTATGGCCGGGCATTCTTCAAAATTTCTCACACTCCCAGGAAAAATCTTACGCCCATATGTTAAAAACGCTTGTAGGCATGACATTCCAATAGAATTGAATCACCAATTCGGAATTTTTTCGAAAACTGAATGATGTATAGCGTGATGTTCGAGCTTACAACTAATAAAAAACACTTGTGCACAGCTAGCTGTTTTGAATCATAATGCATCCTGCTTATGTAAATTGTCAGATAACTTTGGTTAAAACTTTTATTATGTAAGAAGAATTAGGAGCAAAAGGTTTGAGGACTAAACTTATATTCAAATGTAATATAGGGGTAGTATGAAAAATTATAAAAAATTCAAGATGGCGGCTGTTCCGAGATCATGACGTACTGTTACACCCTATGACATTTTACGTACTGAATACTATCACCCCTTAGTGTCATTAGGTTTCATTGTCGTAGCTTTAACGCTCGTGGAAAAGCACGGTCTCAACCGGTTGAAGTGGACAAGGAAAATGTGTTGGGTGTAGCAAAATTCTTCTTTTTTGACTCGATCTGTGGATACTTACGTCAAGTATCCATCACATTAAAGTACAGTAATACTGGTTCTAACAAAGGACGCAAAAAACGTTAAATTAGAGAGTCGAATCGGGTACGTTTACGACACCCTGTAGGTTATAACAATCAACATACAACGTTATAATTACCGCGGACTGAAATATTATGCTTGCTTAGCAGTGACAGAGTAAAAACAGACTAAGCAATACTGTCTTAGAAATATTCCAACATGCTCCCATCTCGAAATCACATACATTGTCACATCAGGTATTCTGCAAATAAAGATAGAACGCCCAATTCCCTCCATGAGATGCGCCTGTAGGGAATCATGGTAGTTGTATTCATCATCTTGGACTGAATGTTTCTTTTTATGAATACAACTACCATGATTCCCTGCAAGCGCGTTTCACAAAAGGAATTGGTTATTAACCTTTTAACTGGCAAATTTCCTCAAAAAAATGCTGTTTTTTAACCGTTAACTCGGATTTTTGGCTGCCACGATCCTGAATTGGCCTCAACTTTGCTGAAAAAGCGATTTCTTACCAAGGAGCAAGATTTTCCTTAGGGTTGAGCACCAAAATGCACAATGTTTTGCTTTGGAGCATGTACATAAGCCAAAAATTGGACTTGTTTTGTTTTGTTTTGTTTTATTTTGTTTTGTTTTGTTTTTTTTTGCTGGCTGATTCCATTTTTTTCTTGCCCTTTTCCTTCCCTTTTTCTCGCCCCTTTTACTCTTGCTAGCTTCGGCCCTTCATATCCTTTCTGACAGTCGTAAAAAGTTCGGTGTTGATTATCTTTGAAGTCTGGAAATGGGACCTTGATCGATTTCACCACCAATTTTGCACCAAAAACTGATCACGTTTTTTTTTCAGTTAGCTACGTCAGAATGCGGTTGATTTCCAAAAAGGACAGCTACACGGATAGATCTATCCTAGCTCTGTTATCTGCTCATCAAGAATATCTATTAACGTTGATGACGTCACAAGTGGTACAAAGTGCATGACTCCTCAATCATAAGAAAACGTACGATTCCCAGTTAAAGGGTTAAAGAACGTCCCACGGCCCTAGTCCGACGAAGATTCACGTCTCGCCGCCCATACTTACTTGGGGTCTCGACAGACTAGAGAGCAAGTAGCTGACAACTGAAAGTAGTTGACAGCTGCTGGTGCGTGATAAGGCCAAAGTTATCGATAAATATATTATGTGAAAGCTTGGTAACTAACGTGCGTTGCAGAAGACAATCTGGAGCTCAGAGTCCGCTGGCGGCTGGGTCGCCGGGACAATCTCCCGGACATACATGGCCAGGAAGTACGTTACTAATCGAAATTGCCATCGGTATCGCTGTCGTAGTTGCGTAAATCTTAATATTTCCCTTAAACATGTTTGTAACTGCACTGGTTACATACTTTTTTGTCTCCAAATACCTGCCATGCATGGTTCTGAGTCTTACAGTCAACGGACCAGACTTAAAAACACTATTCACTTGTCTCTGAAGATGACTTCCGCTCAGGTTGTCGAGACATCAGTCCCCAACAATGACCAGTTACGCCGCATCCGCGTCAAATCTCTGTACTCCGTTTAAGTTTAGGTCGCGCCGGACAAAGGCAACTGACCCCGACAACAGAACGTTTTCAGCAAGACTGGCCGATATCGCGAGCGAATCCCAGCGAAAGGAAAGCAAACTAACCGTATCAATCGATCGTTCAGACAAACACCCCCAAGACTAAACTAGAAGTAGCTCCAGCAGCAACAGGAGCAGCAAGTACAATTCACTTCTTCATGCACTGGAATGAGAAACCTTAACACACAACCCTTCACCAAAGAAGATGACCAAATAGACAAGGAGAAAGCATGGGACGATTTGCTCGAAGAAATTTATAAACGTTAGTTAAATATCGCGATTCCACTCGACAAGAAAGATGCCCCCATTATTTATGGAGGAAAGAAAATCGCTCGCCTTGACAAAAGTCTACAAAACCCAGAATTAGACGTCTATGAGAAGTTAAAGAGGCCGAATGAAAATTTCAAGCCCAAACAGAACAAATACCACGGCAGATTTTTATTCCTCAATACGGTAACGACTCATGGCAAACAACGAACGCGTATGCCACCCAGTTGAGGAAAAAAGCCAACGATTGCGAGTTCAAACCGTGACTAACGCTGATGAAAGAATCCTGGAACATCGTTACACAAACAACACAAAATCTATACTTGCCCACAACTTGAACTCCGAAAGCCGAACACGGAAAGCGACAAAGGTAATGTCTGCGACGCTCAAAGCTTGAGTATGAAGAGCGCGCAGTGGAGGAGCGCAAGCTTGACTTGCTTCGCTAGCAAGAAACCGCATCAAGGGACACCATCACGGCACGAAATTTTCTGGCTGCCGTGTTTCACACTTGTTTTCTTTAAACCACCGCGAGAAGACTTCTGTATTATCAAATAAAACTCGATAACTTCTAATAGAAAGTATTTTATTGTTTAAGAAGGAGCAGAATCGGAGATAGAGGTTTTCTTTTTAATTCCGGAGAAGACACCGCTATCGGCAGTGTTCAATACAAGCCGTGCGTTATTCCAAAGCAAACTACATGCATTGCACTAACAAACTACGAGTTAAAATGTGAAAAATTATATTCATTAATCGTGTGCATTACAGATATCAAAACAGAACAAAGTGTGCTCAGTGAAAATGCAAAACGAACTCATCAAGCTGTTTACGAACGCATTCTTTCGCATCTCCGACATGACAAAGTCGCAGCTCGGCATGAAGTAAATTTAGGCTTCCGAAAACTAAGGGATATTTCCACTCAGTCCTTCTTTCAGTCTGCTCGTTCTTTTCCGAAAATATCGATCAAAGTCAAATGAAAGCCAAGTGAAAGTTGACCAGGTTATTATTTATTTGCGTTAGCAAGTTTGCTTGTCTTGTTTGATTGACATGTAATTTGAAATTCATGGTTCTGATTGGCTAAACGGCACCGGAGGAAACTTTCTCCCGTAAATTTGGCGCGTTGCAAGTAATAAAAGTCGCTCGCGCCGGCGTTATTTAACGAGAAGCGAACGAACGAAAGTCTACACAACGTCGCGGACTAATACAGAAACCTAACAAGAAGTAAGCGATATGAAATATCTCAAAGACGACAAGAAGCTAGACAGACGGAATGCCCTGTTGATTCTATCAACTCACAAGTAGGCATCCATGGAGAGTAGACTACCAGTAGTACCTCTTTCGCTTAGTCTGTCGAGCGAGACGCAAAAGAAAACCACGAGAAAAAACGGCCGCGCGAGATCCTGGGGGCTAGAGGCACGCGGTTTTCTTTTGCGTTTCGCTCGACGGACAAAGCGAAAGAGGGACTGCTCATAGTCTCATGGAGAGGGACAGCACTGTCCTGCCTACGGAAAGTTATGCACGGAATGCAACAAGTTCAACTACCTCAGCTCTTTATGCAAATCCAAGGGCCATAGAGAAGTAAGAAAAACAAAGATTACAACCGCAAACAAAAACAATCAGAGATCTAGACCAAAGCATTACATGAAGAAAACCACAGAGGAAGTTGCTGACAGCTCAACCAGTTCTGCTGGACTTTTCTTCCGAACTGTGCGACACCAAAAACAAATGAGGAAACTTAAATTACAGCAGATAGCAAAGGTAAGTCACCGTTAAGTACAAGACGCGTATGTAAAGCTGGAGCCGCATAGTGGAGTCGAAGTTAATGTTATCTTGCAAAGTGATCTGAGAGTAAAGCCTGTTCTGGAGACAAGATGAACCAAATTAAATACACTGCAGAGTAAGATGCCTGTGAAAGGAGAGTTTTCAGCCAGAGTAAGGAGCCAGACCTGTAGCGCACTCGCAAGATTAGCTGTAGACAGGACGAGAGTCAACTCGTCACCACTAATCGGCAGACACCTTTCAAGAGCTTGGTACATTGCAGATCAGAAAGGATGGCTCATCTGATGGAATCATCGATCTAAGTATCCAGAAGGCACCGAAAATCAAAGCGTAAACTAGAACCGACCAATAACTGCTGACAAACTTTACACGAGTCTTTCAACCAACACCATCACGACAATGACCAGACTCAGAATGTGAGATATTCATCACTAACCGCACCCTTAAGAGAGATGACCCAGGATGCAAGATTCAAGAAGGATAAAGAAGAGAATGAAAATTTCAGAAGCTCAAAGCAAGCACAACAGGTGACAGTATTACTTACTTACTTCAGCCCAGTTTGACCAATTGTTGCGAGAGTGAAAGCCAACCTCAGCTTTATTATGCCAAGCAGTGGCCTTCAACCAGTCCATTCATTAGCAACTGAGACAAGGTATGGTCAAACGGAGGTTGTACATTGGACAAAGAACAGGTTCAGTATCTACTTCGCTGGAGCACCAAACTTCAAGATCATTACATCCCACAAGCCATTAGCCATTACTTCCATTGTTTAACAAAGCAGACGTTGATTTTCAGCTAATTTATGATCCCGAAAAGACGAAGCAGATGTAGAGAAAGTCAACAAGTATTGTTGTGACCGCTGAACACGCTGTTGTTGTAGAACGCATCAAGACAGAACCCCGCAAAGATTCCCAGCTTCAGAGACTGTCCGCCAGGATTTGCAATGGTGATTGTTAACAGCACAAGATAGATCCAGATCTTGTGCCTCGCTATGGCGTAGAGCGTGAGTTATATGACCTTATATTCCAAATATATCACATCATCATTTCCAAGTCTACAGAGTTTAGGTATTTAAGCTACACATCACCTTGAACCAACCAAACGCGACTAACCAACCTAATGCTACGAGAGAAATATTGGTTCTCAACCAAGAATGGTCTGAAAGAACCGAACACAAAGCAACACCGACAGGAACCCGAAGGCCACTGATATAGATCAAAGGAACCCTGGAGTGTTGTATCTACCGATTTGGGATTATCCGGATTGCCATTACAACTTGACTATCATCGACGAGAAAACAAGATACCCTGAATTTGCAAAAATCCACTCAACAGCATCTCAATCACCCAGAGGGGAGGGAAGCCTTAGACGATATTCGCCACACACGGGACGCGAACACAGCTGGGGACAAGCAGAAGACCACCATTTAATTCTAGAGTTGCTAAAACGGAGGGATTTCATCATCATCGGGAGGCTGAGAGCTTCATGAAGATGGTTTACAAAACGAAGCAGATTGCGCACCTTCAGTAAGAGATTGTAGCTTGGCAACTCAGGAAATGCTGACAGGATACCGTTCTACACCAGACCCAGCTGCCACTGGTGTGACGCCGTATGAAGACCTCATGAACCGAGAAAAAACAACCAAGTTAGATCATTAAACAAAAGAGTTGCAACGTGTAGACACACCTCTCAGACAACGAAAAAATATTCAATTCTGTCAGTTGAAAAGACAAAACAACTTAAACTCGCATTTAATACAAGAAATACATTACTTGCGGAAAATTTCGGATGATTTTAATTTCGGACAAAAGTAGTGTCCGAAAATAAACCCGTTCGAAGTTTTTAAGCGTCCGAAATATTTACAGTACAGTATAAAATTTTAAAGTAGCTCCAAAGCTCTTAGTTTCGTTTTCGTTGAGTTGACAGTTAAGACACTGCTTGAGATAAGCAACGGCTTGATAGAATTTGTGTTATATTCTCCTCGGTATATCTCTAAAACCTTGAGTTTGCAGTAAACTATCATTTGAAGACATGATTGATCATCGCAGTTATGCATACAACTTAAGCAGTTGGAATTCAAACCCATGACCTCTGAAATGCCGGTGCAGTGGTCTACCAACTGAGGTATAAAGCTAAATGGAACCTTCCCGTTTTTCACAGATCCTGGGTTTATGTAGTCCGTGTTTTGTGGGCGTAAATTTACTTTAGCTATGTTTTAGCACAGAAATCTGTCCGAAAATTTAACGTTCGAAATTTTAACGTTCAAAACTTTTGGCAAGTAATGTAACCTCTCTGCCTTGACAAATTTGCAACAAATGAAATGTCTGCTACGAAGTGGCGTCTAAAAGTATGCAAAACAGATCTAAAAAGCGTAATCAGAAAACGATAATAAAGGTACCTGCGACAGACAAAACAAAACTCTGAAACAGTTCATTCATCTCACGCATACAGTGAACGAGCGTAAACGAGCCAAGAGCCATTTCTCTGAATCTTATTAAAGTACAAGATAGTAGGAAGTACAAAAAAGAGGTATAAATACATGACTTCATTGCAGATCATCTTCAAAGAAACAATGCTCTATTAGGTGACTTCTCACTAAAGGACATCAAGACGCGACTCATTGAACGACCTTTATCTTGCAAGAAAATTAATGTTTGTTGATGTTTCGCGCGTGTTACTTCATCATATGGGGTAACAAACGACAGCTGTCCCAACTGTTGGTCGTCTACAACTTCATTCCAAACATCAGCAAAAGTCGTTTCCCTCTTCAGTCCAACACTGTAATTTTACCCCTGACTTCTCGAACTATCCGAGTTTTCGAGCCAATTCTCGTTTCCCTTGGAGGTTCGACAAATCGGGAGTCCACTGTATAACTAAATGGGTTAGATCCAGATCAGAAAAACGGTGAGAATCATTAAAACCAGCAAAAAAAAAAAGCAAGATGGTTGATCAATACTGCTACATGATCGAGCCGACTTTTATAGATACACAGACACCTTTACACTTGAACTCAAAGTAATCGCACATTTCAAGAAGATAAGAATTTGGGGTAGTACCTGTAGTTTTCGTCTTTGCTTTTATACGTTAAGTGGAATCCCGATTTCAAGTTTTCAAACCTCCAAGGGAAACGAGAATTGGCTCGAAAAATCGGATAGTTCGAGAAATCGGAGGTGAAATTACAGCGTTTGACTGAGGAGGGGCCGGAAACGACTTTCGGTTCGAGTTATCGGAAGGTTCGAAAAAATGAGGGTTCGAGAAATCAGGATTCTACTGAACGCTAAAATTGCATGAAAGGGGTGTTGTACGGTCTTTCTTAACTAAATTCAAATGGTTTTAGAAAGAGCTATAACGAATCTTGACATGAAAATAACAAGAGAAGGAAATAGCTTCAATTCCTGATTCATATCAATGAAAACAAACGTGAACCGAAAATAGCAACGGTCGTGAAAACTACAACTACGAAAAATGAACCATGCAAAACCGTCGGCCTGCCTTTTTTCCTAATAGTAGTTAAACGCTCTAGCATTCATATACAGTCACATGCTATGCTGTTTAAGAAATCTTTTGAAGTATACAGATGATGGAAACCTTAATGTATACATATATATGAGGACTGAGACATGCGAGAGGTAAAAGGTAAAGTCTGCATGCGAGCCAAGTGGCCCATCAGGCCGGAGCATGAAGCGACTAGGAGTATTTCTACTCCCTCCTGGATGGGATGCTAGTCCATCGCAGGGTCACCCCCAGCATTAAGTTCGCCGGTACCCATTTATACACCTGGGTGGAGAGAGGCACTGTGAGAGTAAAGTGTCTTGCCCAAGAACACAACACAATGTCCCCGGCCAGGGCTCGAACCCAGACCGCTCGATCCGGAGACGAGCGCACTAACCATGAGGCCACCGCGCCATGCGAGAGGGCACTATTAAAGATAAAAATCACTTTCACGGCACGTAGGCAAAATATGTGATATGAATTTAACGTTTTGAAAGCTCAAACTTTCTCCTGTAAGATAGATTCTTGGTGAACGCTAGCGCTTTCATTTTCCAACAATGTTAAGTCCTCTAACACGTTTCTTTTCTCGAAAAAAAAAAAAAAATAAATGGACAAAATAAATAAAATAAAACCCTTCATGACATTCATTGAGCCGTTTAAGACAAAACGGCGAAACCAAAACTTATTCGCCCTTTCACCCAAGGAAAACGAAAACCCAAGAGGTGCGAGAGTAAAGCAATCTGCATTACTTTCTAAACATTTCACCGAATAATAAAACATTTACAGCAGCAAGAATGCACCATATTATATCCTTACTTTAAACAAATAACAGAAAATACTACATGAACGGTGGGGGGTCAAAATAAAAGCTACGCCAAATGTTGAAAAGCGTCGAATTGAAACGAACTAACTTAACCAAAGTCCACCATAGTGAATCAACTGAATTGTTTAAATTCAGATCTCAGCATAACCATGTCTAATTATCCACCGCGTTTAAGTATTGCATATAAAATAGATTTATTCTCACCTTGTGTCGTAATGGACCTGTGCAACGCAACATCCCAAAGCATTCGAAACAAATCCAGAATTTCTGTACAAGACACTCTCTAGTTTGATGAACCATTTCCATTCTATGAACAATAAATAGCAAAAGTGTTCTATACAAGGTAGTTCACTTTTAAAGAAGTGATGGTCTGGGCCGAATGAATTGAACGGCGCATGCGCCTACGGGATTGTTTGTGGTAAAGGGCAAACTGTGGCAAAAAAAAAAGCTGACAGGCCGGGAACGGTTTAAGTTTGTGATTTTAGTCAAAGAAGATGCTATTTTTGGTGCTCTGAACTCTGCAAAGTTGCAGCCAAGTATTCCAATACTGACTAGCAGTTTGCTACAGAAATTTGCAAATTCAATTCAAAGTTTTTCGAGAAAGCTTCCAAACTTCTTTCATTTTGACAAGTTTTCCTACTTGTGTTAAAAAGACCAACAATTACCAAAACAATTGCCCCACAATTTTGGAGCACATTTTGGCGATTTCAACCTATTGCTTATTTCCCACAGTCTTTTCATGAACAATGGACCAAGGGGCAATGATTTTTTCCCTCTTTGACAAACAAGTTGCGTTATTTCAGTTTGGCATCTAGCTCAGTCGAGCAGAGTCGAATTTGCAATATCTCAAGACATTGCCAGTCAATATTGTAACATTGTGCCGCAACATTGCAAAGTTGCGTTCAACAAAAACGAGCTGGTTTGAGAGTAGATAAGAGATAATTTTTAGGCTTCAGCCCTAAATAAATGCAATTCTTGTTGTTTATTCTTATGCTGTTTATACGTGATGAACATCAGGGTTCCTCTCAGAGTTCCCTCCAAGAAAAATTATTCCTTTCCCCAAATAATCCCATAAGCGCTCGCGCCGATATTAGGCTGATTTAGCAAGAGAACGGGAACGTCACTTGACGACGGCGCGCGCAGTACAAATACCCAATATGGTCAAATTAGAACGGAATCCACGTTATTCCGCGCGACCTGCAGTCGTCATCTGACGTTCCCGCCCTGCTGCTAAGTCAGCCTATTCTCTTTCGGTCCAGGCCATAACTTTTTTTATTATATGGCCAGCTCCGTGAGCGGGCAAGATGAATCAAATCCTGCGCTGTGATTGGCTACCCGTGCGGGCAAGATGGAGCTATCTTGCCCGCTCGGGACTACCCGCCGTGTCCCGCAAGAAAAATTTCCCCGAAAGCCATATAATAAATCCTTTATTGACCAAGCTTGTTCGGTCAAGATGGCTGGATATTGGCCTCGTTCTTTTTTTCTGCGAGTTTATAGAGCTCGACTCCGTCTCGGTCCATAAACACGCAAAAAAAGAATTTGGCCAATATCCAGTCATCTTGATCTCACACTTGGTCAATAACCCATATTTCTAAGTGGACTATGTATTGTATAAATGGCACGGTCTAGTGTTTGGGCCGGGGACGCGAGTGGCGATGGCGCGAGACACAAACACGCGCGAGCGACGTAGCCACGAGACTAGCCGACGCGCCCAGTCGAGTCGCGTCGTTCGTAAATTCGCTCGCGCGCCACAGCGAAAAGCCAGATAGCAGCGCTTGAGTGCGAAACTCAAACACTAGAGCATGCTCGAGGGCTAGGAAGAGTGAGTCACTAGTGACTAGCTGTAATTGCAAATAACAATAATAATGATAATACAAAAGACATTACGTGCGTGTGTGAAGTGAAGTTTGCAACGGTTTTTCAGCGAAGTGTTCATGTTCAAATGTTCAAAGTTTACGAGGTCAGAAACATTTCCATTGCATGTCGGCAAAGAAAACCACGATTCACATAAGTTTTTACCGCATAGAAACATGTGTTTGGTCCTGAAATGGGTTAGGGACAACGACGGGGTGGAATTAGGGATGACTTCTAAACCTTAAAAATCCTCTGACCACATCGCGCCTCAACCAAGCTGCTGCCACAAGCATGCCCGTGGCAGGTCTGCTTTGACAGATTCTGGAGGTTTGAGGGCGGGTTGCTCGCGCACTAAAACAAGCTTTCCTCGGGTAGATGGGGCTCCTAGCCTGGGGGGGGGGCAGCCCATCTAAGAGAAGGAAAACCCAGGAAGATGTCCACCCCTTAGCCAATGGCTGGCAACCATCTAAGGGAAGGAAAAACCCAAAGAGAAACCCTACTGGCCCCCTACGTTGGGTGTTGGGCAGAGGGCTAATAAGCCCCTCCCGTAAAAACAGATTTTATTACAGTAACCGAAACCGGAGCAAGTAGCAGTGATGTTTTTGCGCCCGATGACGTTGTGACTGAGAATACAAACTCTCAGGCGGATCCCAGAGAATGACACCTAAACTGCCGCTCTCCAAAATCGAGTGTAAAGATTAGGCAATGAAACCGAGTTATGTATACGAAGCCGGAAAATGTGCACTGGTAGTTGCTGAAATGCGAAGTTATAACAGATCAGCATGTTGGGCATCTGCGAGATGAGGAGGACTGCTTGTGGAAGAATGATAACTGTTACAGGGGAGATGGTGCTATACTCGGGAAAGGAGAATGCCCCATTCGCGCTGGCGCAATGTGTCTATAGCACAGTGCTACGTCCCAACAAACCGAGCAGTGCTGGAGGCGAAAGAGGAGTTCTACGATCAGCTTAAGGCAGTGATGGACAACTCACAAGGTACCCAAGCGAGACGTAATCATCGTCATGGTTGATATGAACGCGAAGGTTGGGAGAGAAAACACAGAAAGAAAGTGTAATGGGTCAGCATGGCGCTGATGCAACAATGATTGAGAACGGAGAGCTTTAAAAGATTTTTGCGAAGTAAATGAGATGGTTATCGGCCACAAAATGTCAAGGATATCTCTGGACAGGAGAACGAATAAGCACATCAACCATGTCATAATCAGCAGAAGGTGGAGGGGCTCACTTACGGATGTAAGAGCTGACCCGCGCCGAGCTGACGCAGACTCAGACCATTACCTACTAATGGCAAAAGTCAAAATCAGGATGGCAAAGTGGTTAAGGCAAAGTGAAGGGTGCGGTATAACAGCAACAAGTTTAAAGAGAGGGATACAAGAAATTCTCTCTAGCTTAAACTGAGCAATAAGTCCCAGTCTTTATTCATAGAGTAAGAGGGACAGGAGAAAGTTAAGGGTGGCGACCAGACAGGTAAAGAAGGATTGGAAGAGCAATGGAGAGCGATAAAGAACGCATATTTAAAATCTGTGAGGACGTATTGGGCAAGGCAAGAAGGGAGCGATGGAAATGCCAGCTTTCAGAAGAGACGGCAAAGAAAATAGAAGACAGACGAACAGTGAAGAAAAAATTGTACGGAGAGGATGGGAACCAAAGGAAAGATGCAAGCGCAAAATACCAAGAGGACTGCAGGGAAGTGAAACGGGTCTGCAGAACAGACAAGAGAGATTATGCAAATAATCTGGCAGCCGAAGCAAAAACAGCAGCTAGGCTAGGGGACTAGAAAACACTTTGCAGCATCTCAAAGAAGTTGAGTGGAAGATTACAGAACAAGGACAGACCAGTCAGAAAGCTGTTAAAGACCGTTGATAAAGAGCTGAAGAGGTGGAAAGAGCACTTTAAGGAAGTGTTTAACAGCCCAGACCCGGAAGACCTCCCGATCTCCAACCAGGGCCAGACTTGCTCACTTACATGAGCAGCATCACAAAAGAAGAGACCCGAGCGGCTGTGAAGAAACGTGCTGAAGAGTGGATTACATAATACCTGGATTACATAATATCCCGCAAGAGGCTCTAAAAGAGAGAGGGGAGTGATCCAGCGGATATCATACATACGTTTTTGAACACGATCGGGAAAGAACGAGAAATACCTAATGACTGAAAGGCGGTGCTTCTAATCAAAATGCCAAAGAAAGGAGATTTAAGCCTATGAAAGAATTAGCGCGAGGCATAATGCTGCTCAGTATCGTAGACAAGATCCCAAGCAGAGTGATTTTGGACTGAAAGGTGCTTTGGATGCAATGCTTGGGAAGAGCAAGCTGGGTTTCTAACGGGTCGAAGTTGCACAGACCAAATTGCCACATGTACGCATCATTGTGGAACAGTCGTCGGTATACAGCTGTTTTGTAGACTTCGTAAAACTCTTGCACAGTGTCAGCAGAGATGTTTGATGGGAGTTACTCCGTTACTATGGAGTACCAGAGAAGATAACAAAGCTCATCAGGAAATCTTATGAAGGCCTTAAAAGGCAGATTGTACACCGTCATGGGCAGTCGACTGAGTCCTTCTTCCGGTCTTCTTTCCCCCTTTTGTTTCTTGTTGTTCTCAACTGGGTAACAAGGCAGGTCTTTGGTCCAACAGCAAGAGAAATCCAATGGCATTTGATGAAGAGATTAGAACAACTGGAATATGCGGACTATCTAGCTTTGTTGGCAAACACAAGTGTTTGGAATGCTGAAACCAGTATGGAGAACTTCTTCTATGTCACGTAAGACAAAACTGAGAATCTTTTCGTTTAACGTCAAGTCACTCCTATCCTAAGGGCAGAGACTTGGAGGATCACCAACGATCTACTAAACAAGCTCCAAGTATTTGTGAACAAGTGCCGGAGGAGTAATTCCTGGCATAAGATGTCCGGAGAAGATAAGAAATGAGGATCTTAGGCAACTGACAGGTCAGGAGTCATTGGAGTTTGAGTTGACACGAAATGCTTGGCAATGGATTGGACATACGCTCACAAGGCCTGAAGACAACATAGCTAGGGCAGCTCTTGAGTGGAATCCACAAGTTAAACGAAGGAGGGGGAGGCACATGTAGTCATGGAAGCGCACACGTATGGCAGAATGTAAAGAAAAGTATGTGAATTGGGCTGTTGCCAAGAAAGCAACCCAAAACAGGATAAGATGGTGATGGAAAGAGATGTTCTCGGACTTGTGATCCGCAAGGAACTAAGATGCAATTGTAAAGAGGAAGAAGAAACTTGCGTTCATGTAGCTACAGTTACACCACAAACCAGCTACTTAGCGGCGGACGACTCTAAAACATCACCAAGACGTGTCGTGAACCGGTCAACACGACAAATTAGGACTTTTGGGGGGACGGGGGGGGGGGGCTTGACGAATAGTTTGATTTAGAGTAAGTCAACTTAATTTTGATTTTATTCCCTTGAACTCAGTTGCAATATACCGTTATTTAAGCCGTAAACTGAAATTTGATAAACATATTGTAATGAAATTGATATAGTGATTGCACGAGCTAAGGTGCGCGTGCTAAGATGTATAACGGTTGTATTTGGAAGTATGCTCGCACAAGTTTGAAGACTAAGAGACGGTTATGTGGCGAGTACGGAATGCGCAATGTACTCGTGATACAGGATATATAAGGGACTCACGTTATGGAGTAGCCTGTGTGTGTTAGTAGACTTGCCATATAAAAGTAAGCTAAACGTTAAGAGTCGAGTAATTAAACCGTTGGCTGTTGGACTCTTTGACTGGAAGTTGTTGTCGCACGCGCGCGTTACATTATGAAGGTATAACGTTAATTATAAGAGAAAACTGTTGCTGCGCGGGAGTGTAGCTGAACACGTGATGAAGTACGTATTCGACTTGTACAGAACTCGCGAAACCGGTAAACTTCTAGATAAACTAGGATATATCCGACGGCCCAAATGACTAAGAATAGTGTTTAGTTATAGAAGTAGATCGTAAAGTAAAAAAAAAAAAACTCTACAGTTATACAATAGCTACCGCGGAATCACTCATCATGTCATACGCAAGATGACTAGAAAGGAAGGGAATTAACACTTACAATACATATCAGTGCTTGGCTTGCCTCGTAGGGAAAACGACTGTGCATCTTAACTTGACCATGAAACTAGCTTGCGCTCGTAGCAAAAGCGCGGAACTACTGACAATCTAAATGACTGCGTGTTCACTTTAATAGAATCTACAAGAAAGACTTATTGTTGCTTTAAATAAAACGGAAAAACGAATTATTAATTAGACTACAATAAATCACTGAACGTTCATTAAAAGCCAATTTCCAGCCGTGTAACTAAAATAGAAAAGTAAAAAGTAACATAAGAAAGGGTATTGAATGGTATCGAAGGTAAGCCAAGTTTTCAACGTTCTTTTTGAGTCGGCATTTTCGGTAATTTTGAATTTCATTTCCCGTTCAAAGGTTTCTTTCGGAGGACAGACAAATGTTGCTCTTTAGTTGCCTTTAGAAACGATGATTTTGTTTTTCACACTGGACTCACCGCATTGTTGTCTGGGCCGGGACAATGATTTCCGGCGTTCCAAAGCTGATGGCTTGAATTTGGAGTCTCGCTTTCCGAAAATTTGCGTTTTTGGCAAGACACAAAGAAAGGAGCGTCTAAACGGAAATCTTTCAATTCGACAAGTACACGTATAGAAACGGCTATATCAGAGTTATATACAAAACGCCTGCCCCTAACCCGAGACGTAACCACGCAGCGAGTAGCGCAGGGCAATTGAAACGTACCCTGGGTAGGTGGGTTAAGTCTGCGTTCTAGCCAAGTGGCCCATCAGGCCGTACCTTGCAAGCAGTTGGTTTTTCATACGCCGGACGAGACAGAAACCACTGCGATAAACCGTTCGTGTCTTTGAGTTAATCGCCGCCATGGACGAATAAATTAACTTTGAACTGGTAAAACGAGTTTAAAAGCTGGTTTAGGTTCGCACGCATGCTCTCACCAACATAACTGCTGCGTTAAAGCGAACCCACCGGGTAGCAAGTTCACTGCGAACGGTTACGGTCGTTACGATCTGGTTTACGATGTTGAAAGACGTTTCTTAATTCTCCGAGACCGTGCTGTACGCCGCTGGATGCTTTGAGTGCGCTTCTGTTTTTACTTTTGATGACGTCCAATTGCTTGAAACAGCTTTTACAAGCTTTTACTCTCCCAGTTAAAATCGTGATGTTGTATTTAACGAGCTCAGTAATCCCGCACGAGAGAGGGCAAGAAAGCCTTAAATAATTTTAAAACTAGACAATACTTCGTCTGGATCGTTCTTCTGTCAGCGCTTTTGGCGAGAAATTTGCATTCCTTTGACCGGCGTTTTACAAACACCTCTAGCGAACAAATGGACCTGACTTCAAATGCATCACGTGGGGTCTGACAAACTCGCGCATGCTCGATAGAAAAGCAGACTGTTGCTCGCACTGTTTTCTCTCTAGTTCGCAGGGTAAGCTTGCAGTTTCTGCAGCATGAAGTGACAAGGAGTATCTGTTATACCTTCGAGATAAGATGTTAGTCCATTGCAGGGTTGCTCCAGCATTAAATTCGTTGCTACCCATTTATGCCGTCAACTGTGTAGAGAGAGGCACTGTGAGCCAGTGCCTGTAAATATGGAGAATCCGACAACAAGACCGAAAATTCGAATTTCTTTTACTGCGTCAAAAAGACATTTTGGAAACTATTTTCAGAAATATGCTTTAAAAGTTCCAGTGAGATCACAGTTTGGTGAAATCTAGGAAAGATCGAAAAAAAGAAAAGGAAACTTGCCTTGATTTCATATTCACACAGTTTGTAAGTTACGCTTTGCTGATTTCCCTAAACTAAATATCATCTTGAACTACATACGTTTTGTCTACTTTTTGACCGTTTGAAAAATACAACTATCACGATTTAATTCACAAGTCAAATTTCAACTGATTTGAGAGGGCCATAACTCTTCTAGTGTAGGAATATTTCGAGAAATAAGAGAGGCTAAAAAAGGGCTAAGCTATGGTTAGTTTGGCCGGTGAACATAAAGCGCGCTAGGCAAAAAACTACGACGGGCATTTTGACTAATTGCACCATTTTTAGACGACCGCAGTCATCGATATAAACATAATTCGGAAGGCTCGATTTTCGCCGCTTTCTCGAGTCCGGCCCCGCAAAGCGGCTGGTAATCGAGCCTACCTTCTGCTACGAGCGGCGAAGCCGTTTGAACGAAACCAAAACCCGCGCATGAAAAGACGTTGACACCTAAGTAACCAAAACAAGACGACTCCGTAAAAGAATTTGCTTGCATAGACAAACCTGCGTCATAAATAAAAGCACCGGATATATCTAAAGAAATCTACAAAATTAAAAAGTACTGTATATCCCAGACTGCAATCAAGGGACCAAACAACGGTTATCCCTTAATTCCTCTGGGAGTGACGCGAAACGGGAAAAGAAATTCCGCGCATGTCGGATTGATCGTACAAAAATCGCTCTCGGAAAAAAAAAGTTGTTGCTTATATGTCAAACTAGCTACTGACCAAATTTGAGGGTTAACGAACAAATTCGCTTTCACTAGCAACTTTCAAAACGTGATTCGGAGGCTCACATTAAGAGGTCATCAAAAATTCAGCAATTCATTTTATTCCAAAATTCTTGGTACAGTTTGATAGCCAGCTTCAATATGTAATATAGGGTTTTGATATCTATAGTTTAAACCAGACGCGCTACATCGCTTCTACACGAGACACCTCAGTCTGATCCTGTCTTAAGCTATATGGTAACATTTAATACATAACCAATCTGCACCCTTAAGAAAGCATGTTTCAAGATCCACTTTGGACCTCAACATTCCAAATTAAACATTTAACAGAAAAAACACTTGCCCTAATCAAAGGCTGCAAAAAAAATGTCACTGTATCAAAACAAGTTTTTATTCAACATTGTAGCTGCGCATGCTTGTTACTAAGTTTGTCCAGTTTTGAAAGTTTTGAAAATTACTTCTTTGATAAATGATTGGTGACCAGCAACAATGGTGCTTCCTAATTTTAAGCTAAATTGTCATGAGTGCTATCAATTTATTTACGTTAGGGAAATAATTATTTAGCTAAATAATAACTCAAATAAACAACAACTAATAAAATTTGGAAACTGGACATATTGAACAGACCTAGTACTGCCAAATTTTCGTCATGTCACAAGACCAGTTATTGTCACTGCTACAAAGAGCAGCAGTATGTTAGCACACAAACCCCGGAACTCTCCAACGCTTTTCATGTTCACCTGCACTAATTTTCCCCCAGTCTACAATAATATACTATGGATTGAAAATTGAAGAGCAGAAAGCCAAAGCACCTTTCCCAGTATCAAGCCACCTCCTCCATTTCTCAAGACAGTAGTTCTGCATTACTAGATATCAAAACACAATTTTACTGTACTCTCTAGATATCTTCTCTTCTATTAGAAGACGTAGATTGAAATGTGTCCATATAGTGCTGCAGACGGTCTTTCCAGCCATGGTGATTGTGCCCATTGTCAACGTAAACACTCAGCAAATATTGAGACTCCTTGGGTGGGCTTTGCAAAATTACATTATTGATAAAAAACGGGCATACATATAGATAGAAATCGGCTAAGCGTGAATCCGATCAATATATGCTTGACTTCTCGCTTATTATGTGTTTTTTTTAACATTTGCATTTAAAAATCTAACTTTATCCCAACACACATAGAGTTAAAAATATACTCATGCCTATGTAGCATTGTGATGTTTCGTTGATTTGTATGGTAGTAGAAAAACACTGCAACTTTTGTTTGTTTAGTTACTTATCTGCAGGAACTTTGTTTCTGGGGGATGACTGTGTTTTCAAACCTTTGATGTGGGGATTTTATTTCTATTGATGTTTGTTGTATGGAAATATGGTGATGCAATGAAATGGGTGTTTAACCCCTGGTTATGTGCTCTGGCTGAGGTCAGAGTGTAATGTTCTTTAGCTAGGGAGCTACCTCTGGCAGTGCCTCTTTCTTTAGTAGTAGGACAGGGATAAGTGATTTTTGAGGGAAATGTGAGTAAATGCTGGAAGCCCTTGGGGAGGGGCGTACTCCCTGAGAGTTTTAGGTGGGGATCTGTTGCCCCAACCTTGGAATCTGTACCCTTTTTCAGACCAAAACGTGCGATTTTTCACACCCTATTTCAGACGTGAGCTAAAACTCGATGCCCCTAACTATACTCCTGATTATGTACATAATTTTGACTTTGATTTGCATGCTAGTAGTTGTTTGCCAAAGTACCAAATAGACATTTGGAAAAGAATGCATGACAATTGAAATAAACTTCTAATTGCATGGGCATAAGGCCATGGAACTTGATTCCGTAGGTGAGGTAACCCACCCAGACGTGGTCAAAACCTAGCCTGCATTTACATGCGATCTCATCAGCCCCGCCATCTTGGAGTGAACTTTTTCTAGGGGAAGTAAAGGCCTGTCCAAACGGTAAATGTTTGGCGACCAAACATCATCAAACATTGTTTGGTGACCAAACATGCTGATGTTGAAGTGAGTGGCCAAACGATAAAAACAAGTTTGATCAAACACAGATTAAACTATGAATACAAGCCGCTGAACAAGCGTGGGACGCATGCGCGCGTCAAACATGTTTGATATGGCTGTCCAAACGAACAAAACATCGCCCATCAAACACGAGAACAAAAGAAATGTTTTAAGTTGTTTGATCGAATGTTTGATGACCCTCAAATTTTTTCAAACACGATCAAACATCACCAAACAAGGTGGCCAAACGGTAAAATGTTTGGTCACAAAACAATGTTTGGTGGTGTTTGGTCGCCAAACATTTCCCGTTTGGGCAGGCCTTAATACATCAGTTAATTCCAGGTGTTCTTTCCAGCCCTTCCAGGCAGTAAAAAGCTGGGTTTTGCTCGCGTCTTCATTCTGGAGGCGGGCCATTTCAAATTTTATTATCAGCCCAGAGCGGGCATTTGAATACCCCAGGGGAAAGCCCCAGAACATTTGGTACCTTTGTGGTTTTGGTCTCGCATGTACATGATGTTCTCCAAGAAAGTATGATCATCCTCACCTGTGTTCTCTAATTTGTTTATCTTCTGTTCATCACATATGGATCATATAAAATTTGCTCTATACTGTCTATATGATGTATGGAGTCTAAGGCTATCTGAGATGATCCGTTTCATTACCAGCTTATGTTTGTATTGCGTTTAATATTGTGATAATGCAATACAGACATATGGTAAGCTACATTTATTTAAATTCGTTAGGGACTGATTAGAACACAGAGTAGCTTCTTAAAACGTTCAATATTTCTCCCCTTTTCTATACGTTTCTATTGATATACATTTGATAATCAGTTCTCCCATTCATCCGCCATAGCAGCTGGAAGCATCATCAGTCACTGCATGATACCCTTCAGAATCCTCAATTAGTCTGCGAGTCTACTAGCTTACATGAACAGTTTAACTTCATTATTTAACTAATCTGGAATGTTCTCAGTTCGAATTTGAATTCCTGCCTTATTGCAGGTACCCTGCCTGTCAATTCAACACCACTGAGTGAGTACTCTCACGGCTCCATTCGACGATATATCGTCATCAATGTGCTACGGAGGCAAGACCAAGAAACATCACTTTGAAACTATCATCAGCATGACTGCTACTTGTTTCCATCGCAGCTCTTGAGTCGTCCCAACGTTTTTTATTACCTGACGACCATACACGAAGGCTGAAAACGAGTCTATACATGAGCCAATGAATTATATCATCGTTACTTACCCTCAAGTAGACGCATTCCAATCGTTCAAGATCGACCAAGTGCACAATAACCATTGCAATAAGAATACAAGAAAACATAACAAACAGTTTCGCCATTTAGTCAACAAGAGAGAAAATCAGAAAATTACTGATAAAAAAAAATTCCTGTGTTGTTTTAAGCCAACCATTCCTTAGTCTTTGTATTAGAAATCGACAAAACGAAGGAGCGCAACAGAACTCTAATATTTGCCTTGTCGTCCAGCATCTTCTATGTCCCGCCAACTTCCCGAGATGTGTTTAACAAGGTTAAAAGCAGGCCCATTTGTACCAGCTTACTCCACCTTGCTACATTTCTAACATCCATCTCGATGTTCATCCACGAGAAACAATTTCGCGAGATAAATCGGCAAAACCTGCACAAATGAACTTCACAAGGAAGAAAACAATATATGCGTAATGTAGTGACACATTCCAGATGCATGCCGGATTGTCGTTACCAGCTTAGCTTTAGCTGCCTCAGAGTCATTCACACTGCTATCAACTACAGAAACACATTTGGTAAGACACTCGAAACTAGTACAGTAACAAAATGATTCAGCCACTCAATCCCCGCTCCTGTGAGTGAAGCATAAGGCTGGAAAAGTCAAAAACACATTTATAGCACTAAACATGTGGCCAGAACAGCTACGCGCCAGCATTACATGCCTCGTTTTGAAACATAGGCACCAGGGCAACTCGTAAACGGCCAACACCGCGGCAAAACGTATGTGCATGCGTCAAGTTCAGCATTTCCGGTTTGCCCGTGTTCGGTGGTTCAGATTAATTTTGTTGTTCGCCTCGCGGTGTTCAAGCTTGTTGTTGTGAATCAGCAGCCACAGATAAAAGAAGAAAAGACCACAAATACAAAAAAGGTATGTAGACAATAACTTGTTGCAATTACTGGTCCTGGAAATGTTCGTTGGACCCTTTACGAAATGCTCCGCAGTGGCCGTCATTACTGATCAGTAACTAAGTAAGCCTTTTGTCAATTCGTGTTGTACATACATACATTTATTTGATAAGTAGGTTTTTAAAGTATGCAACTGTACAGCTGATGTGCACCTACTGCTACTAAGTCTAGATAAGGAAAACAGAAAAAACAGGTTAAAAAGAGGGATCAAATAATTCAAAAATATCTAAAGTTTGGGTTCCTCTTCTTATTTATGCCTGGTTTTTTTTTTTTTTCAATTTGTTGCTTGGACTGCTACAAGATTATATCCGTTGAAAATTTTTTTCATGGTGACAGAGAAGGTTCGTAAGTCTATTCGTTGTTTATCGATTTTATTTAGCTTATAACACTACGAATTTCATAATGGAAGTGATCTCACGATTTCAACTTGTTGAGCTGATCATGAGAAGCTCACTTAAAACTCAAGCTACATGTAATAGTCAAGCGCCTGCATGAAAATACAAATTTTGGGTTTGGAAATTAATTTCAATTTTACTTTCAGAATTTCATGATTACAACAGCAGCAAGACTGCCTTCTTTGGTGAGCCATTCTAAATGAAATGCCAGAGAACTTTGAGGTACCATTGGATTTTCATTCAGGATGGATAGGTCAAAGGAGTCTTCAAGTTGTACATTGCCAGTAATAAGAGGCAGAACACCATTACAGAACTGTGTAGTAACTCACTCATTTGAAACAATAAATTTAATAAAATTTAAAATCATTTCAGGGACTTATATGATTTTCTATGTTACAATAACATGTTTCCTGTATGGGCCACTGTTTTGCTAGCCTATCCATATATACACAAAAAGACTGTTCAACTAACCGGACAAGTTTTTAATTCACAATATTTTAAAGTTATAGCTTTCAGATTTTAAACTACCGTACTTTAAACTCACTCGAAGTACATTTGAAATCTGAAGGTTTACAAACATTGGCTGCTCCCTGAGGAGCCTGCTTTGTTGACCATCCACATCCCTTCGGCTTGTGCTGAAACCTCAAATTCTTCCAGAATTGATAACATCTCAGGATGCCCCAGGTTGCTGGATAAATAATCCCTCTTCTCTTTGAAGTGTATTTGTTTTCTGAGATCTACAAAAAGAATGGCATTATTGCAAGTTAGTTCACTGAAACTACTTTTATGTCCTTACCTTTCAAGGGGTTAAATGTGAAGAAAGGTAACACATCTAGTAATTTTACTTCATTATATAATAGAGCTGACATTTATATTGGGGTAAAGCTGTGTCTGCTGTTCTAGCTAAGAAACATGCAATAATTAATCAAACAGACTTTTTAAACTGAGTGGCCTTATGGTCTTCCAAGGAGACCTGTATTTTAAATACAAATAAGAACAAAACAGGGCAAAGTACCTGAAGTATGCTATTGTGCACAACAAAACAAGAGTTCTTTTTTCCTCTAATACACGGTGTTCTTCACTCAATCTTGGATCTTCCCAGAGAATAGACTGCAAAATGACATTGAAAAGACCAGGTGCAGTTTTGTCAGCTAACTCTTTCATCTGTCCAGGAGCATACAGTGGCACAGCATCACTGCTTTCATAATGATGTTGCAAGGATATCTAAAATTTTCCGATCAGCTGGTTAAATGAATTTTCTGAAATTAATAGAAAAGGTTAATATCTATTTTACTTATTTAAATAAAATATTGAAATAATTTTATTTATTAAATTTAAATATTTGATTCTCTGCTTGTGTCAATCACTGTCATGTGTTGGTCTTAACACATCCTCTTACTTATTCGATTGCACAAATACAATACCTGTATCAGAAATATAATCTTGAAATGGTGTCTGTTACCCTTACTGGTCACCTAAACAACATGCTCTTTTGATTGTTACCTAAGTCACTAGTCAATATTCAAACCAAAACAATTATCAGTCTTCCAAATCATTAAAAGGATGAGACTTGAATAGTTTGTGGCAACTCTGGCGCAGCATTTTTTTCTTGCCAAGAGACTCCTCAGATAACTCTTCCAAATCATTGCCATAATAATTGAGAAGTCCTCTAAATCCTTCTCATTAGTGCTAAATGACTTCAACTGAACGATGAAATTTATGACATTGTCATTGACCATGTGCAATACATGTAAATAATGATAATCTGTTTGAATGAGTTTTAGTCAGATGGTGTTATTATAGTGTGCCATGGATTATCATGATGTCAAACAATTATCCTTCAAAATACTTGTATCTTGTACGTCTTGTATCTTTACATTTCAGGTAAGTGATACTAACCTGATAGTTGAGTTAAGTCATGGATTGCTGTTGTCATCCTGTTACAAACTGTTTTATCCACTGTAACTTCACCATAGCAATTTATTTTTACTACCCCAAATGATGTTTGTATTTCTGCCATGGACGTTTGCTGGCTTTTTGGGTACTGCAGGTCTATTCCACAAGCCTCCTCTAGAAATTTAAGTCTTTAGAACAGCAACTGGAAATGGTTCTGAACTTTTTGGAGACCTTCACTACTGCTGTGTTGCTGCTTTAAGTTCTTGTGTAGTCTTAAAATTGGTAAATTGCAAGATCTAAATAAAAAATTTAAAAAAAAAAAAAAAGAAATAAACATATTAGTGATGAGTTTGTATCCAGATACTGAAAATGGATGTCCAAAAAACATATCCCCCCACTGATGAAAAATGGAGTAGGTGAATTTTTAGTGAAATTTTTCATGAAGTGGGTGCCCATAGGGTTCCTGGACACCCCTCTAACTGAATCCTCGGTGTGGAGACAACATTGCAGTACTACTGAATTTCAAACAGTATATGTGAAACTGACATTAATTTTAGACAATATTATTGGTGCAATTTTATGGGTTTGGTCTTAGGAAAAATAATTTTGTCAAATGGCATAAAGTTCTTGTTTTGCTGTCTTTAAAATTATTATTTTTCTTTAAATTCGTTTGGCAATTAATTTTTCAAAATAATATTTCCCAGCTTCTGTGCTACCTTTTTCTTTCCAAAATATACCAATTTTAGACTGAACCGCCTGAGGTGGCTTTTTGCTACCTGCACCCCAACAATGAATTTTAGTGACGCAATTGACCGTACTGTACTGTAGTCAAGAATAGTAGAATAAAAATGTGAGGTGCATTAACTGCAAATAACACTCCAAAATCAGTAGTGCAAGATAATTTTATAGGTACCTTTTGAAGTTTGTCATCTGAGGTCTGTTTATTTCCATCTTAGTGGAGAACCATACATGCGTAAGACTTGGATCATTTAACACGAAATATAATTAAATTTAAAATGAATTTTTTTTGGTATCATGTCTATTTTGCCGCAACTTTTACAAAATTTGATACAAACAACTTGTTTATTGTTGCAACAAAAATCTTTGAAAGAGTATGCTTCCCTTTTCCTTAATTTCATTTAATTTGCTGGTAAGGAGATTCCGAAAATCCTTGCAGCAATCCAAGGCAGTGCGAACCTGCGTGTCAATTATAATTAACCGATGTCTAATTAACTGACCTGCCAGTAGTTCGTAACACCGGCGGCTTCTATTCAGGATGCGAGGTAAACCTTGTTTATTCGTCCACTCTGGTGCAGCATTTGTAGCACCACATTGCACCTGGCTTACACCCATGACATGTTGTTCCTATGGCATCCAGGACTGTAAAAAGTCTCCCAGGAATCCGCTGTTTCCTGACGCCTCGCGAATGGTTTTCTCTAGGAACCGAACATCTGTTGTTGGTCGTCCGTATTTCGTCCCGGTGAACACGGCAAACTGTTGAGCCCACTTGAGTTCGGCAGTTCTAGTTAAATCTTCAGACAGAAAATATTTTTTGCCGGCACATTTACGGCTGCTTTTGTTGGCTTTCCCACATTTTTCTGCGAAGGAACCGCACAACCAAACCAACGCAACAAGGAGAACTACGTAAAAACAAAAATTGCTCTTGTCGAGCGCGAACGCGCACGAAATTCTTTCATATTTTGTTGTTGGTGCAAACACCAAACCCCTGGGTGCAAGCGCTTGAAACTTAAATGAAAAAGAAACTTTTCAACGAGACAAACCTTTCCCCTACTTTCTTTTGCTAACTCTTACTTTTTGTTTTCAAACTTCGCGGTACGGGATTTTATCTTGTTTACATTGGATTTTAAAACGTAACCGGAAATGCGTAATTTACCGGAAGCTCAAATTTGTACTCATGCGCAGTGCGTTTTACCGCGGTGTTTAAACGGCCTATGTTGCCGACCGGACTAATGAAAGCCCCGTCCGGGATCTCTTTAGACCCTGCTGTTGCCCGCTCACTTAGGTACATGTTGATATCAGTAGTTTAGTAAGGAGAGGTTCGACGTTTGAGTTAACTTCTAAAGGTCGTCTCCTCTCTGAGATTGCACAATTTAATTGACTTACGGGCTAAACGTCTCATTTTATTCGATGTAATGACTCATGAACAGGCCTGAAAGGTACTTTTACCTAAGGCAAAGAAACATTTCACATCCGCGCATGACAGAGAACAGAAATTCCAGCTTTAAGCAGTGTTAGCTTTCAGTAGCAATTCTAAAGACGCCATTAAGCGTGGAGTAAAAGTTATCGAGGTGGCCATTTATCAAACAACTCTACCCGCTTTAATTTATTCATATCACATCCAACAAATCCGCATCAGTGATAAACAATAGGCCATTTCCGAGTTACCTTCTGCCTCTGTTTCAAAACGGGTCTTCGTGCAAAACCTTTCATATGAAAATGAGTTTGATTTGCATGAAAATGAACATGGTGGAAAACATTTCCATATGAATGGTTTCGGCAAAAGGCAACTCGGAAATGGCCTATTGTGCTGATTCATTAATGTGCATCAGCAGCGCCCAAAACAATCCACCCCCCTGGGTCATGTTTGTCTAGCTTCAGTTACTTATGACGCATCAATCGCGCCACGAGAGGTTGACTCCTTCTAGACTCCGTATTGTTAATTACGGAAATCAATCAAGCATTTCATGCGAGTGAAAACATCAAAGATCAGCACAGAGAAAACTAAATGGGAGAGATAAAGCAAATGACAATCATTGAATCAATCAATCCTAAAAATGCTACGAAGCTGAAACAAAGACGGAGGTTACAATGACAAAGATGTTTTGAAACCTTCAAAAGGTCAATTTTCTCGAATCTCGAAGTAGAATAAGAGCCAAGGTGGAGTCTTACGAATACAGGCTAGCTACAATGCATGTCATTTGCTAGAATAGCAACAAGCCAGGGTAAAACGAGTCGATGCATCAAAC
Organism: Orbicella faveolata; assembly: GCF_042242905.1. Taxonomy (NCBI): domain Eukaryota; kingdom Metazoa; phylum Cnidaria; class Anthozoa; order Scleractinia; family Merulinidae; genus Orbicella; species Orbicella faveolata. The sequence continues at coordinate 14,771,266 of NW_028301558.1, read as the reverse complement.
AATTGAATGATAAGTTACTATTATTCACGCAGTTGGCATCGGTTGAATTTCTTTGAGCAGATTAATTAAAACTTTTTATACACTATAGTAGTAACTGACGTAATTTCCCACTTCTGTATTATGATTGGTTGTAACTCAGTAAGAAGCTAAAGGTCACTATAAAAATGTTGTGCTGCTATGAAGTGTGGTCAGTCAATATAAAAGCACACAAATGGCTGGAGTTTAGATAACTCAACATTCATTAGCCCTTCATGAGGAGTTTCACACAACTGAACAAGGATGATTTCTTGGTTTATCTCAAGACAACAAAGCAATTCCGGACAGCACCCAGTATTGAGATGCATTAGAATGAAATCAACAACCGGACAACAATTAAAACTCACTCAGAACAGCCGCAGGAACTAAGATGAACTGGGGAGGAAAGAGATTCCACATGCGCCAGAATTTCTGACCATTGTAAAGTTCTGAGGATTCCGTACTTCGACTCACAACAGTAATCGAGATGACGAAAGCTGTGACGAAAAGTGAATTCAGTACGCATTATACTACAGTGGTAGTTTGCCAAGGACACTGATTTGATGGAAGCAACGCGCGTGACGCCCACACAAAAATGATGCGAACAAGATCAGGATCCCCAGGCAAGTTCCCTTCCCCCTCGGAGTTGTAACCCCCGCCTCCCTGTCACAACATCATTGGGTAGCTACGTCACAACATCACTGGGCCTTTCGAATATAAATAGCTCCACTTTTCCTGTGCCTTCGTATGACTTCGTGAGCGTGGAAAGACAGCTTCGCGCAAATTAGTTGACGCCTTCACTTGTTCACTTTGCCGGATACTCTTGTGTATTGGTTTTCGGAGAAGCGTGCAAGATATGGAAGAAATTAACCAAAAGCTACAGCTTCTAAATCTGCAAGAGAGATTCGAGGTGGGTACATATCATTTGGTACAACAACAATGGCCGTCAAAGGGCGGCTTCGTTGCCATTGAAACATTTTCCAACCAAACTCATTTTAATTTTGGCCCCTGTACCAAGAATTTGCGCTACAATACAGATCACTTGCATTGAATCATCGCTGCAGGGTTTCTAATAACAAACGAGTTCCTTTTTTATTTCTCGCACCAGGTCAGTCATGAAACAAACATCAAAGTTCATCAGTCACTTTGCGAACTAAAAAGTTCGTTAATACACTATTTCAAGTTGCCCCATCAAGAAAGACTAGAATCACGGGCTACAAGGTACATCATATATTAAGTTGCAAGTCAAACTTGTGCCGTCTTCATGGTATATATTTACATTTTGTTTTTACGTTTTTGACAATACACTTACATTTGAGTTCAGTACATGTGCAGCATACATTTTTTACAGACTCATTCAGGAACACGAAGATAAATGGAGAAATTTAAACAGAGTATGTGTGTGTTTTATGCTAGTCAGTGTACATTATGCCAAGAAGTGTAGAATGCATTTGTTTTTAGGGTAGTTCATTAGCCATTGGCCAGCCACAACCATGAAAATGTTGTACAATGTCATTACTGTATACTTTTCATTGATTTAAATACTGCAACCAGAGGCGATATCAACAAGCAAGGGAGAGATTTGCATTGTACAGACCTAATTCTTCCAGCTGTCTAATAAGGTGCTGTTAACAATGATGAAGGGCAGTAGAACTCTTTGATTCAAGTTTGGTTGTCTTTTGACAATATTGCTCTGGTTATGAAACATATTTAACAACATGAAGTACATGAAAAAGAAAAAAGAAATAATTAGCGCTGTTAAGGAAAAAACAAGAACAGCTGACAACAGTTCTCCACGTAAAGGTCTTAGAGCTTATCACTGAAGCCTCACGTGGTGGATAATACAAGAAATGGAGAGTAAAAGGATTGCTTAATCTAACAAACTTACAAAGGACCATCGGCAAGCAGTACTCACCTGCCCTGTCCATCAGAACGTCTTTGATGGTGTTCAGTGATTTTTCCTAGTAATGGTAATCCTGCTACGCTAATGGTCTCCCCTCATAAGCCCAAGGGTGGAGAAAATATGAAACCTTAACAAAATTGACTGTAAAAGGCATTTCTAAAATACATCATTACCCTTAAATTCACCAGCACCAGGACACTATTCAGAGTATACGTAATTTGAGCCATCTGGTACACAAATCAACTTGCTATGTGAAGCATAATACCGTACATTGTGTTTTGAAAACTTCAAGATTTAACAAGCTTGTTTAATGTGATATTGCAGGACAATCCAATACAAGAAGAGTACAAGACAGTCACGAAAATTCTCAAAACACAAACAGAATTACTGCAGGTTGGTGATCAGGAACAACTGGTACTCTTTACATGTATCATGAATGAATTCAAACAATTTTGTGTGGTACTCTCTTTTCTACAGCAAGATTATCATCAAGGAAGAGACCCCTCAAGACAACTTCTTATGGCCCTTTTACGTTCCCTATGGAAATATTTTATGTTTAATTCTCAAGAAAGAATTTGTTTGACAACAAACTTCACAAGGTAATTAACCATATTTCATCATAATCTAAAACCCTATGGTCTTGAACGTAGTGGGTAGAGTCCCCCTTCCACTTAATTTTTACGTGATAATTTCTGAATTTCATCTTAACTTTAGCAAAAGATCACCTTCGTTTCTTATTATTCAAACATGGTCAAACAGTTCGCCATAAAATTACTAGCATCCATACGCTTAACTTTGAATAATTGTGAGACCTGGATATCCCCGTCCTATGGTGACCACAATCACCAGTACACGCCATCTGCTAAGTCTGACATTGGCAGTTATATCTAAGCGAAGAGTAGGTTTTACTTTTTCCTGAATAATTTTCAAAAACGAACATATGTAAACGAAAACGAACCCATATACATTTTTGGCCTGCTATATCAGCTTCCTGTACAAAATTGTACATCATTTTAAGGAAAGCAATAATTCCCCTTAAAATTACCTGAAGTGATAAACTATGGGTGGCTTTATCTTTCTTTTTCTGCAGCCTTAACAATCACAGTGAATGGGAGAAATTTCACCAAGCAATTCTACGGCTGTCTGCTACTTTGCAACGAAATATTCCCGAGAGAGGCTCTGCATTTAAGCAGGATGTGAAGATGATATTGTATCACCTAAAGAAGTGCAAAACACAGGACACTGAATCCACAAGGTAATTGTCCCAGGTGGAGGAATGATTATCTAGTGACACAGTTGGAAATATTGGCAACTTTTCTGCAATACGATGAGAAAGTTTTCATTCTTGATATTATCACAGACATGGTAACAAAATTACGTTGTAGCAACTTTCTGCAAATAAACAAAGTGTAAAACCTGTTGAATTTATGTTATTTGAAAAATTGGTTGGTTTCAACGATTTCCCTTAAAATGTATTGAGGAACATTTCCGTGTATCAAAATTTGGCCAAGTGACTCTCCAAGGAAACTGGAGACGGACTAGCAAACTTTCGGGTTACTTCAGATTCCAGACTCAAATGTACATTTTTTTTTTTCTGTCCTTCTATTCATATACATTTTCTGTAAAACTATAAATGTATAAGTGAATAAAGTTGTTGTTGTTCTCATGGCAACAATGTTTTGACAGGCTATTCTACTAAAAAGTTGGTTTAAAGCAAAGAACAGATAAATTGACTGCAGGTTTGCCTCAAGGAGTGAAAATATAATTTCACTAGGTTTTAAGTAAATAAATACACTAGCAAATTCTCTAATTCTATCTAACGAGAAATTAGTATTTTTCAAATAGTCCAAGAAATGTTAGTAATAACTGAATCATACAGTTAAGCTATATAATAATATTAAAATAAGCGTGAAAATTAACTTTGTATATTCAATTTGTGTTCTTTGTCAGTTTTTAATTTTCTTGTGCGTGGTGTCTACATTATATTGCTTGTAACATGGATTTTTCTTGTTTCTGCAGACACGCTGAGGACCAAGAATTAGATATACTTGATGCACATCCAGTAAGTACATTTTCAGTGATTCATATGAACTATTTTTTCATTGCTACACTTAATATATTAAACCAATGATGTCAATAAAATATATTTTATGTCATAATGATAGTGAATAGTGACGAAAAGACAAGAAACTTCTGCATGGTTAACACGCCAGATAAAATTAACACTTCTGAAACTCATGCTAGAACAACACCAATGTACTTTTTAGAAAGTGACCTCCAATGTAAAATAAATTAAGCAATATTTTGTTTTCTCCTCAGGTACTGTGATGTTTTGTATATTGGATCTTGCTTGCATATTACATCCCTTTGGCATGTTCTGAGGCTGCTTATGTTATTCTTTGGTAACTGGTATCAAACTGATTGTTTGTCACTGCTTGAAATACGTTTTATGGTGACTAGTTTATTTCCTAACTTATGTGGAATTCCTATCTGTGTCTAAAAAAACACACGCATGAAAGTCCCTTCTAGTAAGACTACAACTCTTTTAAGGTGCAGCAACACGTGCCCACAAGTGCCACAAGCCCTTTGAACAAGCACTATCCCAGTGCTTTTTGGTCCCAAGGAGATGGTGTATGCATACAGAAAATCGTTTTTACTGCATTTCCAGAAGGGGGATGTAGTAAATATTCAGAGAATTGTCATTAAAATTTAATTATACAGAGAAAAAAAATGTTTAAAATTTGAATTTATATGGATTTACATGATCGTTTTGAATTTATATCATTTATAGATTTGTAATATGTGTTTTTCTTACACATGACTTTCTGTAGTCACAGATATATTAATCTTTTTGACTAAGCATGGGAGCTGTACTGGGAAAATATCAGCCCATGACCTATTCCATACACAGGCACCTTACTTGCTGTGCTTAATCCACGCTGTCAATAGCAAAGACTGATATTCCCCGAGGGTATGGCCTCAATGCTTGGAACCAATATAGGTTTCTGGATAAATATATCACCACAACTTGCAAACTTGTTGGTGTGCTTGTAGAATGATTCTTGAAAATTTAAACTTAAGTTGTGTATATGTTATAAGGCTTTCCATGCTAGCGTTTGTATCCTACCAAAGCTAATCACCTTCTGTTAAGGAAAAACGTTAAAATAACCCTGTTTGGGTTTTCTTTTTAACAATAGACAGAATGACATCTCCAATGTTAAAATTAGTTGTCATGCAGACACTGAAAGAGATTAAATGTGCCCCTTTTCATTTTTGAGGTTAACAACTTATAATCTACAAAGTACAGCTTCTCTTTTCCATAAATGACTGTCAGAGTGACCAAAATTGCAGATTAAGGTGGCTCTTAACACCGTCTACAATATCACAAACAAGTAACAAGGTTACACAAAGTCATCTCAGATTCAAATCTTACATGGAGACGATGAGATGATGCAACACAACCTTTTTTTGTTTCGTAGCTTTTAAGTTACAACTTGGAAGCCAAAAACTTGAAGATTAAATGTAGGGCACATTTGACTATTTTTCACGTACTCATGGTAACTTTGATATCATCCAGATCTGATGCTGCTTTGTAGTTTTTCACTACACATTCTTTCCCAGCATCATTGACGTATCTCTAATAGAATGCCAATGAGAGGAAGGCCTAAAGTACTGATAACCACTTTAAGCTCCAAGTGATGTGTGAGAAAAGTAAATTTTACACTAGCCACAACGTCAAGAGCTTTAGCCGTTTGCATTCAAATTATGAAGGTACATATATTTTTTAAAACTTTTTGATAAACTCAAGTTTTAAAGATATAAACAGCTTTTAATATACACTAATTGTTGATTGAATAATTAATGTAGTGGTTCTTCTTAACCCTGCATCTGTTTGGCTCACTTATAGAGATTTATAGATCTATTATATAGATTTATATAGATTATATAGATTTATGACAAGACAAAAATGTATGTCTAGTTTTTCATAACTAAAAACATTAAAATGCTTTGACTCCAAATTGTGACTAGCATTGATCTCATTTTAAGGTGATTCCTCAGATATAAAAATTGTCGAACAACTTCATAGAAACTTTCCCTAAATGTTCCCTTCCAAGCAGTGCACTGTATCGAAAACACAACTAATCAAAGTGCACTATGAGCAAAACTCGTGAATACAAATGGTGAATGAAGTTATGTCAGGAGCTTCTCACTATGCTCCTGATTATGTGCATAATTTTGACTTTGATTTGCCTGCTAGTGGTTGTTTGCCAAAGTACCAAATAGACTTTTGGATAAGAATGCATTACAATTGAAATGAATCTGTAATTGCATTGGTATAAGGCTATGGAACTTGTTTCCGTAGGTGAAGTAACCCACCCAGCGGGGTCAAAAACTAGCCTGCGTTTACCTGCAATCTTATAAGCCCCGCCATTTTGGAGTGAATTTTCCTCTAAGGGACGTAATACATCTGTTAATTCCAGCCGTGTTCTTTCCAGCCCTTTCCAGCTAGGTTTTGCTCACGTTAGGCCAATTCAAATTTTATTATCAGCCCAGAGCGGGCACTTGAATACCCCCGAGACAGCCTCAGAACATTTAGCACCCTTGTGGTTTTGGTCTCGCATGTACATGATGTTGTCCAAGAGAGTATGATCATCCTCACTTGTGTTCTGTCATTTATTCATCTCCTGTTGATCACCTATGGATCATATAGAATTTGCTCTATATTGCCTATATGATAGATGGAGTCTAAGGCTATCTGAGATGATCCGGTTCATTACCAGCTTGTTTGTATTGCGTTTAATATTCTGATAATGCAATACAAACATCAGGTAAGCTACCTTTATCTAAATTCGTTAGGGACTGGTCAAAAAGTACAGGTGGGGGAGAGGGGGGCAGAGCATTTGAAAATGTGGTGGTTAGAAAACACATGACCCACCCCTTCCATTGGCACAAAACTGAGTGACCCACCCCTAAATGAAGATTGAAAGTCACACGACCCCCCCCCCCCTGTAAAACACGACATTTTTGGTTGCGTAATCCAAGAAAATCATATTTTGTGTATGAAGTTGTAGTATTATTTACGTTTTAGATTTACTTCTTAACCGTAATACAAAATCATCTAAAAATAATATTGTTTTTCTTTACTCTTACAACTTTAAGTCATGCTCGTAAACTCTAAAAAAAATGACAGTGAACTTTTCACAGTTGGCCTCCAGCTTCGTTACGCGTGGAACAGGATCCATCTCCAAAAATCTGTGGTGAGTCCTAGGACCCAAACAGCCAGCAAACTACGAGTCCCAGGCCCAAGAGTGTGAGTTCCAGATCCATGAACATGTGTCCTGTACCCTTGGGGACAAATAGCATGTAGACACAATTTGGCCACTTGGTGTTCGTGAAGACCAGCTGGTCGACAGAGCGCAGTATTTTGAAAATTTCTGCCCTTGGACTCCTTGCTCAATCTGTTAGACTTCTAAGCTTTCGTGCAGATTTTACGATACATGAAATTGCCATCTCTATTGTACACCAGCCATGTGTATGTTTTCAGCCACGGCTCGACCAATTTTCGCCCGTTGTAACTGGAAGGAGTTTATACCTGTTGTCGATTGGGTCAAATGTGTGCCAATTCCACCCACCCATACGGGGGGCTGAAAATTGGACGACCCACCCCCTTACAGGGGTCCAAAACTGATGACCCACCCTTTTCTTCTCCGGCCCGCCCCAATACTGTTTGACCAGACCCTTACTGCACGTAGAATTAAGAATAATTTTTCGAAGCAGTCTTATACACTGCCTTATAACCAGCTGACATCGTAACGCAATCCTAACAGCATAATGTCACGCAAGTCGTAAACAACGTCCTGGCCGCCTGTAATTTTTTCTGACTCTTAATATACAAAGGATAATAATAATGTGCATGTAGGTTGATGCATGTAGATTTGGCCAAACCTAAAAGCGGAGCCCCCGTAAACTACTAATCATTTACGCGAACCAATAACCTTTAAGAAATTCACGAACAAGTATTTCACCATACCGAACTACTTGAACAAACAAAACGAGGAAATATGAAGACATGATTGATCATCGCAGTTATACACACAACTTAAGCAGTTGTGAAATAAAAGCCTAAAAAAAATTCAGGCCAGAACGGGATTCTCTGCGATACCGGAGCAGTGCTCTACCAACTGAGCTATGAAGCCAATTGGGAGCTTATTATGTTGTGAGTTCGTGATTTACCCGTAGATGGTGAAGAATGCAAGTGAATATATGAAAGATCATATATTTGAACTGCGGAGAAAGATATGAAGACATGGTTGATCATCGCAGTTATACACACAACTTAAGCAGTTGTGAAATTAAAGCCTGAAAACAATTCAGGCCTGAACGGGATTCGAACCCATGACCTCTACGATACCGATGCAGTGCTCTACCAACCGAGCTATCAAGCCAACTGGGAGCTGATCATGCTGTGAGTTCGTGATATACCCGTAGATGGTGAAGAATACAAGTGAATATATGAAAGATCATATATTTGAACTGAAGATATGAAGACATGGCTGATCATCGAAGTTATATAAGCAACTTAAGCAGTTGTAAAATTAAAGCCTGAAAAAAATTTAGGCTTGAACGGGATTCGAACCCATGACCTCTGCGATACCGGTACAGTGCTCTACCAACTGAGCTAGCAAGCCAACTGGGAGCTGGCCACGTTGTGAGTTCGTAAGATACGCGTAGATGGTAAAGATTAATTTCACTGCAAATTGATCAGTCTAACCCAGTAGCGGTCAGAACTTCGTCCTCCACGGACCGCAGAAAGCACTAAAAAGCGCTTAAAACTTCCTTAATTTTAAACTCAAGGGTTATCGGATTCGGCGTAAAATTTTTGCCATAGAAAACAAGATAAAGCGTTATATGCAAACCAGCCTCCAGTCCTGTTTTTTTTTTTTTTTTTTTTTTTTATGTTGAATGAAACCATATTTGTGTTACTGTATTGATATCTCAGCCGGTGAGAGCTCCAACTGTTTATTACATTTGTTATCTCTAGTGTTGTGAGTTCTCTAGTTCCTGCGTAGAGCTGCCACGTCAGGAACCGTGTGTTTACCAGTACAATAGAACATAGGTTTTGCAACTCTATTGACCAATCAGAGTGCGCGTAGTATGAGTTATTTTATACAAAAAATAGCCTACCAAGAGTACTACAAAAGGGCTAAATTCGTTTTCGACGTTTTATTTTATAACCCTCTTTCAAAACAAATCACAGTTTACTCAGCTTTGGCTAAGTCGGATAGACCAAGTCTAAAATAAATTGTTGGTTATAATAAAGACAATAAACCACAGCGTTCTCAAAACACGGATTGAACATAGGCACGCAAGGCGTGCAAAAGTGTTTTCTTTTAGTAATAATAAAAGCCCCAGGAGGAAGCAGCCCTCAGTGGACTTTCAACAGCTATGATTAAGTCAATCTAACAAGTTTGTTTGGCTGCGATGTACAGCAAAAAGAAATAGCATGGCGTCCATAGTCTTACTCTGTTGCCAGCTTTGATCGTAGTTTCTCGGTTTTGATATTCCACGAAACGACTTCAATTGAGTATCAATTTTACAAACCATTTAAACGAGAAGACACAACTGAAGGTAACCTGAGATTTGAGAAACAACCAGATACCACGCCACGAAATCTGCAGAATTTGGGAAGTTTGCGAATCACAAAACCCTTCCCAACGCCTGAGAGCCTTTTTGGTGACAAAAAGTAAGTTTCAGAAAACGTTTTGTCACTTTATTAGAGATGTAAGTTTACCTGAATTGTAGTGTTACACGAGCCAACCGCGAGCCCAAGTCAACCTCGAGTCACGAGTCAACATCGAGTCAACCAGGAGTCAAGCCAATCTTTTTTTCCTTTTTTTTTTATTTTGTCCCAAAGAAAAAATATAGGTTGTAGGAAATAAAATGGGGTATATGAATGTAGATTGTCTTTGCAGGTAACAACAGGACATTTTCATAGCAAGCTCACCTCGATCGCGCCGCGCGTCATCTTGTAGTCTTACGCAACATATTACCCCGAGGCCCCTGGGATCGTGTGTATTCGCGCTCAGTCCCCCAAACTATGGCAAACATGGTGGCAAGTCATGTCATTTGCTGAGTCCATTGCAGATTATCAAGGAGATTGTCTTATCCAAAAATAGAGTGTGTGACATGAATCAAGTTGACTATCTAATGACTCAGAGAAAGGTTGAACGATAACATTCCCGCCACGCGTGCGCGAGCGGGTTGCCTCTTTCCTAAATTTCGTGTCCGACCTTGAAGTTCCGATAACTGTTGCAGGACCGTGTTTACAGAACTGTATAAGGGTCTGTTTACAAGGAGGCAGAGTTACCCTAGCAAGCGGGTTAACCCTAGCTATAGAGCAAAAGATAGCCCGCAAAATTTCCAGCAAAATTTCACAGGTAGGATAACCTTACAACCCGGGACGACCCCTTCACCATCGTTCCTGTCCTAGAAACCTCCTAGTTGCCATTCGAAATTTCATGTAATGCGAAAAGCAAAGCGTTGATCACATGCAATAGAATGTCAAGGTAAGAGAGCGAATCCCCCATAAAGACCTTACACCCAAGGTAATCCCTCTAAAGTTATTTTTAGACGTGGTACCCAGTTCTTCCGCGTATGTTACTCGCGGATGCATCGACAACCCAATCGACTTTCCCGAAACTACCTGAGACGAAATGGCGGGAAATGTCGTGAGAAGTCCTTTAAGTTTCAAAAGACGTTTCATAGTACAGATGTTTTCTACACTCAGCCCTCTTTTCATTCCGCTAGGCTTTCGTATGCTTAGTGCTCGTTTGGCTGTTCACTCCGCTGTCGTTCATTCGGTTGTAGGGAGTTTAAAGCAATGGCTCGGCAAACCCGTCATAATTTCTGGTTCATTTCTTTACCGTTCTACACAAAACAACAACGTGAAATGTGGTACACATTCTGCGTTTTCTAGAGAACGCGAGCTACGACGACCAATTTTTAATATTTCTTTTTCGAAAACATCTCATTCGTATTCTCGGTATTGGACTGGAACCAGCTTACAACTGAGGCTAATGCGGGAAGTCTTTTCAAATGCAAATAGCATTTAGGGACTGTGCAATAATTACCTGGAGGAGGGGCTGGGAAATGGGTGAAATATGCCCCAAAGCTAAGTCATATCCCCCCTCTCATTAAGCACTGAAAAATTAACTTTAACCCCCCCTCACATAATGATAATATTAAGGCTACTCCCCCCCCCCCCCCCCCTTGAAAAAAGTCTCTCCCTTTGATTCCTCATACCTAGTTTACTTATTGGAGTTCTTCCTCCGGTGCAAACATCACTTCACTTGAAGAGTCATCAGAATCACTGGACTCTGAGCTTATGTCGTCTTCACATGAATAGGGAGATTCCTCATCTTCTACAGCATCTCTGGCACTAAGGTTCCCGCGTGCGTGGGTGAGAACTCGATCAATCAACTCAACTCAGCCTTGCTTCCACTTATCTTAAGACCTTTTTGCTTTAGATACATTTTCAGCTGCTTGTTGGTAAGCGCTTTTATATCTTTTTCAATTGTCTAAGAAATAGGGGAAGAGTGTTCCTCTCTCTTACTCTTTTTTTGGCTTTTGCATCGAGGAACTCAAGGTGCTGTACATAACTTTTATATGCAGTCTCGCCCACGTTGTACTGGGAACATACCTCTTGCAAAGACCTTTCTTCAGATAGGAAAACAGCAGTTCATAGATCAGAACAACCTAGAGTTGAGTCCATAAATTTGTCAGTTTTATTCGAGTGCTAGTATTTATATTTAAACTCTAATAACTCTTCCCTGGCCCTAGACCCACTTAGGGTTATGGTCAAAATCAATCTAATAACTCTTCCACTACTTTTCCAGTTTGCAAAAAGGAATGAAAAAGTAATGCCCCCCACTGTATGTATTAAATTTTACATCCAACCCCCCCTCTTTCTTGCTGTCATTTTCTGTTATGTCCCCCCCCCCTCTAATTTTCCAAACCCCCCTCCAGGTAATTATTGCACAGTCCCTAATATTTCTCTTTAATGATATTCCCCCGCATGTGCCACCATTTCAAGTTAGTTCCAGTCCAATACCGAGAATATGAATATGGTCTATTTTGACGCTGTCTAACATTTTCAGTTTAGCATGGTTTTGACAGCGATTGACAGCGATAGACAAGCTGAATGAATCTAAATTCTTGCGAGATTTGTGGGTTGAATATAAAGTCGTGTTTTGATCGACGTTGTACTTTGTGTTGCCGTCGTCCTCACTGAAACTCTCTAAATGTTGTTAGAGCGGGGAGCGTCTGTCTGAACTTTCGACCATCTCTTTGTTCAATTACGTTGTGTTCAGGCGTTCGTTTGTTTTGCACTCGTTTGGCTGTTCATTTCTCTGCCGTTCATTCAGTTTTTATTTATTTGGGCAGAGGTCATCTGACTCTTTATATTGAAACTCCTATTAAAGTTCCGAAATGTATTAAAACATAGAGAGGGCCGAAGCACCTTTGCTTCTTTGATATTGAAATATATCAAAGAAGACATCCCCACAGCGTTGGAGGTTTAAGTTCGATTTTTGAACAAAACATAACCAAATGCTCCACGAAACAACCACGCAACGCGCAAGTAGCATGCGCGGACGAACTGGGTACCATGTCTAAAAATAACATAAGAGGGATTATTGGGTATAAGGCCTATGTGAATTCACTCTCTTACCTTGATCTTCTCCTGTCACACTCGCTGCTTGGTGCTCGACTGAGATTGTAACACGTGGCTCGCGTTCTGCGTTATGTTCGTGTTGGTCAACACACATTGGAAACCGAAGATAAAGGCCTTAACTAGTGACTCGGAGCTGCAATCTGGTGATTAAGAAGACGACCCAGAAGACGATGCGGAAATGGACGGAGTTGTCGAACATAGTTATAAGGTATGAACAAGGTGACAAGGTAGAAAAATTTCAAAGGTTCATGTTGTAAAAAATCACCAACGTTTCGAGCATAGCCTTTCTTCAGTGTGAAAACCGTTAAAATGATAGTTCGTGCGACTGTTCAGTGGAACGTAACAAACGGAAGCTAAGCATACGGAAACTGCCTGTTGAATTTCGCGCGCGCACTTGACTTGCCTTTGTTGGCTTTGTAGTTTGTTTTTCTGCCCCCCCCCCCTCCCCCACCCCCTTCCACCTCCTGATAATTATTACACAGTCCCTTAGTGTTCGTAAATGGGATAAAGTTTAAGATGTCCGATCTGAAAAGCGGCAAGTAGTGGTAAATATTACTTTTTCATTACTACTTATTCAGGGTTTTCCCTTGCGCGCAAATGCGCGTCAAAGACGCACTGCTTGGCTGAAGAATGGAAAGGGACGCAAAACTGCAAGGAGAACGGGTCCTCTCGGACGCACATGGTTTAGGATGACACTTTACCACTGACTTAATTTAAACCTGAATAGATCTGCGCAAAAAATGTTTTGAGAATAAAATTAGAATTTGGAATCTTTGCTCTGTTTTCTTAGTCATCTTTCAACCGTCAAAAACTCCTTTGAATCGACTATTACATACATACATACACGCGTACATACATACATCCATCCATACATACATACACACACATACATACATCCTTTATTATCTTTCCTCATGGGGGCTTTTCGAAGACAATATGGTACAATACTACAATTAAATACTAATATACTAAAATTAATAATATTACATTCTAATTTAGATAATCACGAATTTAAAAACTCTACAATTAATTTACGTTTCAATGCTTTTTTAAAGATTGAAATAGTTCTTCTGAGTTTTAAAGTAAGGTCCAATGAGTTCCAGATGGTAGTTGTCCTATAATAAAATGTTCTTTGGCCAGTGGCAGTTCTGAATAGAGGAATGTTTAATTGTTGAGAGCTCCTAGTGGTACGCGTGCTTATATCTGCACGTTTGATAAAAATAGAGGTGAAATAGTCGGTAGCACAGCCCGTCATGCACTTGAAGGCTAAAGTGGCACTTCGATAGTAAAGCTGGCTTGGCAACGCAACGTTTTGGCAACGCCACGTTTTGTTTCAATTGTTCTCCAGCTTGCTCTTTCTACAAACTCCTCATAGAGACTTTGGATCTAAAGCTCGATTGTGAGGCATTCTGGCCCAGGGGCACAATGCAATATGGAGGATTTAGAATTACAGCTCGCGAAACAAAGAGGCGTTTCTTGCCAGCTTGGGTAAAAGAATTCACGTGGTTGAAAGAAGACGACGAAAAAATGTATTGTGATATCTGTAAGATGACAGGTAAGAAAAACCCTTTCACAACAACTGGCTGTAGCAATTATCAGAAGTCTGCCTTGGGAAGGCACAAAAATTCGAAAGATCACGTTACGAGTATCAGTGGCCTCAAGCTCAGAAAAAGCTTCCAAGTGACCGTTGCAAATGCAAAGAAGAACATCGAGTAGGAAACCAAGGAAATTGCGAGAAGGCACATTGTCCAGCCTAGAACAGTGTATGTTATGACAAAGAACATTGTTGCATCATAACATTATTCCAATAATGGAACTTCAGGCTACTAATAGATGTAGTGATGCTTCTGTTTTTTACAAGAAACCCGAAATTGTTTCAAAGATGGAATTTGTTTTGGCCAAATGTGTTGTAGATAACTTGATAAAAGAACTAAATGATTCGCACACATGTTATTGCACTGATGCTTGATAAAACGTGACATTTCCATTGAAAGGAAATCAGCTATTTATGCCAGATATGTCCACTCAGAAACTGACTCTGTTTACATTTCATTTATGGGAAACAAGAGATTAACTGCACTGCTGCTGGCGTTAAAGATGCCCTCTGTGAGTTTCTGAAATACAAAGGCCTTGGCCGGGCAGGGGGATGACTACAATCGGACTGTAGGACTTGGAACAGATGGGGCAGCTGTAATGACCAGACGCCAGAATGGACTTGAGGTAAAGTTGAAGCAGTTAAACAATATCCTTATTCAAGTTCACTGTGTTGCACACAGAATTAATTTTGCAAGTAAGGACTTTGATTATCTTTAACGGTGTCAAAAGCAGATAAACAGCATCTATAAATTCTATTCCAATTCAAGTGTACAATATGATAAACTGAAGGACACTTAGCAGCTCATGCATGGAAAGTTAAACAAACGGTGGAACCTTCATCAGTTAGATGGCTCCTAGAATTTCAAACAATACTAACTGTGGGACCACCTCGTTTTCCTACTGGACCCTCAACCTTAGGTTGAAGGTGTCCAAGGGACTCCCAAAGGAAAAATTGGAGGGAAAAGCGATTCTCAAGGAGCCTGCGTAGTTGGCGGGATTTCGCGTACAAGTGCTTTCAGCCGTGTATGCCGCAAGGAGAATGGTTAGTAATCATTTACTTAAAAAAAAACTATTTTTTTTGGAAAGACTAGGCAAAAGCTTCTCCAATCTGAGCTTAGGTCAATACTTCAGAATTTGTAAGCCCTTGGAACATCACAGTGAATCTTCAGAAAAGTTATACACTTCAGCAAAATTCATTTTAACGTTGTAACGCGCAGATTAACTATAACCTGGAAATATATCGACACCCAAAAATGAAGAGTCTTCAGTTCTGTTACTTGAAAAGACGAAACAAGCTAAACTGGCATTTGATACAAAAACTGATATTGATAACCTCTTTGCTTTGACAAATTTGCAAACGGCGTGCATTTAATCAGACATAAAGTTTCAGGCTTCGCGGTGGGGTCTAAGAATATGCAAAACAAATAAATAAGCTCATTATTAGTAACCCTTTACTGCTTGTAATAAAACAAAACGTTGCAAACTTTTCTTCATCTCACGCATGAAATAAATGAATGTACGTGAGCCAACAAACGTTTCTCTGAATCTTAAACACAAAGTAGAAGTACAATTAGTTGAAGTACAAATGCACGACTTCTTAACAAGAAAGAAAGGAAATTTTAAATGGTGACCTTTAACCAAAGGATATCAAGTCGCGCTTCGTTAAACTTGAAAGATTATTAACATTTGTTGACGTTTCCACATGTGCTAATTGAGCACATGGGGTAACAAACAACGGCACACGTGGAGCCTAAATGTTAATCGTTTACAACCAAGTAAAAATATCACCGAATAATGTACGACACAATCGGTGAAATCAGTTTAGATCAAAGCATAAGTGACAATAAGTGACATGAAGAAGCAAAACGAATGACCCATACTGCTGTGTGATCAAATCGATTTTACTTGTGTGCTAGTAACATATCGCATGAACTGTAGTTTAGATAAGACGTAGAGGAGGTCTGCGCCTCGTCTTTTAATGTTTACTATACAACGGAAAATACCAAGAGATATCTTAAGTGGAATGTTGAACGGGGGGTTTTCAAACCATTACATGGATATTATTCTTTCAAAGACTCTAATAGTTGAAGAACGAGAAACAAGGACGAAATTTTCAACGAAAGTGAAAACTTGATTTCGTGTTATCAATTCAAACACACATTGATCGCAAGAAACATAACCCATAAGAAAATAAAACTAAAAGTATCAACCATCCAAAGCAGTGCCCGTCTATTTTTCTAAATAGCAGTCGAATCAATGTGTAGATGTGATAACAGTCATCATACAGTCATAACCAATGAGAAACTCTTTGATGAGGCTTGATGAAAGCCATTTACATCATACGTCGGGCATGCTTTGAATCGGTTTCAGTGGACGTGCACAATATCAATGACACGAAAACATTTTGAAAGTTCAACCCTGCTCCAGTGAGATAAGTAAGTTAATGCGTTATAGCATAAGGGTTTGGTGAGAAATTTCACTTCCCAGCGTTGATTGAGTTCTCCCGTTTTGTTTCCTTGAAATATTGACAGCAACAAAGGATAAACTGAGTAAATAAAAACCTTTCATTCTGAAGACACAAGAATGAAATCGGAACCAGTGACTCATTCGCTCCTTCGATCGAAGAAGACGACAATCAAAGGACTACGAAAGCACACCGGCCATTTGCATTACTTCCGAAACCCAAGAAGATCCCAAGTTAGTTCCTTAAATCTAACTTTAAGCTAAAAGCTAAGTAAAAACACAATAAGTAGCACATGTACGGTGATGAGTTAAGTTGAATGCTCACCGCGATGTTGAAAAGCAACGAATCAAAACCAGTTAACTTTACCAAAGCCCAAGATACGATGACGAGATGTAAAATGGAAATATAAAATCGAGAACATTTTCTTAGGTGAGATCTCTAGATACCCACGTATTATCCTGCCTTCCGCAAAAACGTGTTAACATACAAAATAGATTTATCCACACCTTGTGTTGTAATGACTCGGTCCAACACGACATCCCAAAGCATTCGAAGCAAATCCAGGATTTCTGCACAAGATACTCTCTTGCTTGATGGACAATTTCCATTCTATGAGACAACTGACATAAATACATATCGTAAAAACGCGTTTTTTGAACAAAGGCAATGTTTTCAAGCCAAAATGACCAGCGGTATCTACACATAAACATGATTTGCATGATGGTGTCATTTGACTGCAGGTACCATGGAGATCCTTCAATTTTTCTTTTTCTCATGCTAACTAGGGCAATTGTTATTTAAACTCCACATAGGTTTAAAATTTAAATAATAAAGGAGAAACACTGAATCCTGGAAGTTGATGTCAAATGACGACATCGTGCAAGTGTGCTATTGAATGAGGTTTTTACTGATACCCGGCAAAATAAGGCGCGAGGTAAGTGTTATCAGCCGACGCCGAACGCTGAGGAGCACGAAACGACTCGGAGAAACCTTAGTACAGTAAACAGTCTAGGATAAGAACCAAGTGGATTTAGAACCTAAAGGCTGAAATCTCGAAATTAGACCCCCATGATGTAAGAACCCATTCAGCCTTGAAATGGGTTCGTATTTGTAAGGTCAGCCCAGTTAACTTAATTCAAAAAGCAGGCCTTGTATGAGTAAAACATACTTTACTACAACTACTTGATATTGAGTTGCCTATCTGCTATCTAAAAATCCAGCTCCCAATCAGTTCCAGTATAAGATGCACCGTTTAGTGTAGTTATAATAGGTCATTTTACAGTTGTACGCTTAGTTACCTGGCCTTAATGTAATACCAACTAGTTAACATAAGAACAACTTGATTTACACAGCAAAAACAGTGAGGTCTTTATCAAAACAAGGCCAGTTCCAGCCTCACTTACATTCAAAGGCTAGATCACTCAGCAGACAACTGTAAAATGGTCTATTAAATCCCTGCGTAAAACGAGAACCTAATTAAGAACCTAAACATCCTGATTTCCTACTTAACTCCCGAGATATATATAGAGGACACTATATGCTGAAAGGGTTTCCACTGTCTCTCGAATACAAATGCATGAACAAAATCTGGCATAAACGGTAGAGATAATATTTTGTTGCTGAACATAAATACTTGCGTACGCTTCCAAAAATAATTTTACCTCAATTTCAATTTGTTCACTTTCTCCACCGAGTTTGTGGACTACAGGAACTGTTACTAGGAGCCATTAATTACTGATTTTGCTATTACTAAACTGTACCAAAAATTAACAAGTAAGCTATTAGTAAGTTATATCATGTTCATGTATTTTGCCTGCACTACACAACCACATGGACTCAAAGGTTACGAGGCATAGATGCATTTGCCAGCCGGGCCCAAGATATGCTTTAACTGACACATCAATTACTACAGTGTAAAGATAACTTACTGAAAAATGGATAAACAATACAACAATATCCTACATGCATGCAATTATGTCTTTTCTTTTCTTTTCTTTTCTTTTCTTGGGAACTATATCACTCATAATGCCCTTTTACTGGCAAGTTGTCATGAATAAGATTCAAACAATCAACTGAGTAAACCAGCCAACACATTCTAGTTAACTCATTCCAGAACGGACAAATTTAACACCTCATATTATTTACATAATATCTCACCAAGCATTTAGAGTACAGCAGTTTACCACATCTCGCTTGAAAGGGAACAAAAATACTTTATGGAGAAAATAGGCTGCCTTCATGGGGAAAATTTTTTTTGACAAACATTTCAATTAGTAGAACTTAGAAAACAAAGGTTCAACTTTAGAGAAACCAAAAAAAATTATGTTAAACCACTCTGCTGTTCGAATTTGATGCAGGAAGGAATGGTCATTTGTCTTGTTATAACACAGGAAGCACACAGTCTTGTGGATTAAGATTAGAGTAAATAAAGAATAAAGAATGGGTAGTTAACCTTTGTCTCCTGTTATCAGGAAAATTTTTGCACAGCGCAAAACGGCCTAGGTACGAGTTTAGCGCTACAGTGTTTTGCAGGACATATTCGCGTAACGGATGATAACAGAACAGAACAGAACTCACAAAACTTATAAACGAACTTATTGAATGAATAACTAGGCTATTTCGTCAGCCCAAATGACTAAGGCCCTGTCGATACTACTCCAGAGAAATTTGAAAGCGGAAAACGCATCAAATGTTTTTTGTCCACACCACGCCGGACAAATTTGAAAACACAACAATCAGCGGTCATTTTGGATTTGTGTTTGAGGAAAACTCGGGCAGGGAAATCACATTATTATCGTGACGTCATCGTTTTCGAAAAGCTCCGTTTTCAAAATGTTTTCCGTCCACACATAAACGAAAAGCCGGTGTTTTCAAATTTCTCCGGTTTGAAGAGCGTTTTTGAAAAGCTCCGTTTTCATGACGGATTGGTGTGGACGGTAGGCCTAACCGTAGAAATAAAGCTGCGCTTTCAAATTTCTCCGGCGCAGTGTGGACGCTAACAATAAACCTTAAGTTATCGAATTAATAGTCCTTTCATATGTAATCTAGCTAGAATGGAAAGGAATCAACACTTACAATACATATCAGTCCTTCGCTTACCTCATAGGGGAAACTATTTTGCCGCTTGACCACGTGACTAGCTTGTACTTTACTTGACTTACGCTCGTAGCAAAAGCGCGGACACTACTGACAATAATGACTTCGTGGTCGCTTCTGTACGACCTAAATAACTGTTACTTTCTTCAAAACGGATATATGAAACTATGTGGTTAGACTACAATAAATCACTGAGCGTTCATTACGAGCTAATTTCCTGACATGTCACCGGCTAAAATAATCAAAGGATAACTATGAGAAGTTGTGGACAAATTGCTTACAAAATGGAGAGATCAGCTTTGATCAGCTGCTATATGCTTGAATGGGTTTTGAAGATAATTAACAAGGTCACGAAAAAAAAACAACAAAAGAACTCTGCTCCTGAAGCAAAATATTAATGACTTTGTTTACTACAGTTTTAATCAACAGTTTATCCACCCCCTAAAAATAAAATAAGTGAAATATCTTTTCTTGACACCTGTGCGGTATTTACGAATTTCCCGGAACAGCTCGCCCTTCCGGATTTTTGCGTTACCGTAGACCCTTAATGGTTTTCTGGTGTACAGTAGTATCTAGTTTTCTAACCGCGTTTCCTTCTTTTAGCCACAAGAGTGTTTTGCCTGAAGGTTTAGTATGGACTGATAGGTTGTGCTGCTGATGGTTCCAATAGCTTTGTTTGTTTGATTCACAATTTTGCTGACATGAGTGCTCATAGGTTCCGTCACAGTAAATATAGGCTCACTACCAGCTAGCAGGAATTTAAAAACCCCTTGAAAGTCTTGAAAGCTGAGAGGATCGACAAGCAAATGTGTTGGGTAGTCAGACTCTTCGTATTCACTCTCTACGCACATAGTAAGTTACACGTTTATTCTTTCAAACTGTTACTAGCAATGACTCGGTTACACGTGTGCTGACCGCAACAAGTATCAAACGAAAAAAAGTCGTAGTTGAAATAGATGAAAGAAAAAAAATGCGAAATTCACATTGTTGTCTGGGCCGGGGCAATGTTTTCCGGTACTCCAAACCTGATGGCTTGATTTTGGAGTCTTCCTTTCCGGAAATCTGCCTTTTTGGGGGACGACACAAAGAAAAGGGCGTTTAAACAGAAAGCTTTTCGTTCAGCAAGTACACGTATAGAAACGGTTAGATTAAAATTCGATACAAAACGCGCGCCCCTAATCTGAGACGTAACCTCGCAGCGAGTTGCTCAAGCCAACTAAAACGTGCCCTGGGTAGGGAGGTAGGTAAAGTCTGCGACAGTGTACTGCCCCATTAAAGTGCGATCAGGCGTTCTTTTTCCCCTTCCCCCGTTCACCAAAGAAAATGATCGCAGGTTAATGGCCCATCAGGCCGGCAATTATCTCCGGTTTCGTTAGCATGAGGTGACTAGGAGTATTTCTACTCCACCCCTGGATGGGATGCTGGTCCATGGCAGGGTAACCCCCAGCACAAAAATTCGTTGCTACCCATTTATACCGTCACCTATGTCGAGCGAGGCACTGTGAGAGTTACGAGCCAGTGCCTGTAAATATAAAGAATCCGACGACAGGACTCTTTTGGTGAACTATTTTCAGAAACATGCTTTAAAAGTTCCAGTGAGTCTACATTTTCGAGAAATCTAAGAAAAGTTCGAAATACCGCTCGATCAACCAAGATGGTCGATGGAGTTTATGCAAAATTGAGCATTTTCAACAGGCCAGAACAGAAAGAAGGAAGCTTGCCATGATTTTATATTGACATAGTTCAGTGTAATTTACGCTTTGATATCATGTATTTCTCTACGCTAAATATTACCTTGAAGTAAAAACGTTTTGTCTACTTTTTGGCCGGTTGAAAAATACAACAATCACGATTTGATTTCCACGTCAAATTTCAACTGATTTGAGAGGGTCATAACTCTTCTAGTAAACGAGAAATAAGAGGTTCTGAAAAAGAGCTAAGCTATGGGTATACCATACACTGCACCTAAATGGTTAGTTTGGCCCGTGAAAATTAAGCGCGCTAGACGAAAAACTATGACGGACATTTTGACCAATTGCCCCAGTTTTAGACGACTGAACGAAAACTTCGATTTCGCAGTCATCTTTATAAACATAATTCGGCATGTGTCATGACACAAATTATCACTATTATCATTAAAATTCCCGTTTGGACAGAATGACCAAGGCCAGGGCTCGGATACAACCGCTCTATCCGGAGTCAGGCGCACTATCCGCTGGGCCACCTAACCTTCCACAAAACGTACCTTGGGTACTAGAGGTTTTTTTCTCGCTCATGGTGAAGATGCTTCGAGTCGGTCTTCCTCTCAGGCTCGATTTCCGACGCTTTCTGGAGCCCGGCCCCGAACAACGGCTGGTAATCGAGCCTGCCTTCCGCTACGAGCGGCCAAGGCATTTGAACGAAACCAAAAACCGCGCATGAAAAGGCGCTGACACCTAAGGTAGCTCAAACAAGACGATGTGAAAAAATAGCAACTGACTCCATAATCATATACCCCACGCGTAGCTTTCCCACGTCTCTTCGTTTCTCTTAAAAATCGAATCGTGCGACAAGCGAATGCATGACAATAAACAACTGTTACTCTGCTTCTCAAATAAACGTAAAAAAGAAAGATTGACTGAGCTTGAGAAAGTTCTCAGTTCTGCTGGGAGGCAGAAGGAGCACCTCGTATCAAATTTGTAGCGGATTTTAATACACACATTTAGATCGAATTCCAAAAAAGAATTTGCTCACATAGACAAAACCGCGTCATACATCAGCACCAGATATATCTCTAATGAACTGTCCAAAATTAAAAAAAGTATTTCCCAGACTGCAATCTAGAGACCAAACAACGGTTATGCCTTGATTCCCCTGGGAGTGACGCGAAACAGGGACGGAATTCTGTACATGTCAGAAAGAACCGAAGTTGTCTTTCATGGCAGTTATATTTCCGCGTCAGAATGAACTTGACGTAGTCTGGGGTCAGCTTACCCCTCGAACATGTATATACTTTTTTTTTTGCTGGCTTAAGATTACCGCATATTTTTAAGTGGTGTCTTGAATCAGAGCGATGATATCCATAGTTTGAACCGGACGCGCTACATCGCTTGGACGCGATACACCTCTAAAGGTAAAAAATACCAAACCAATCTGCACCCAAGGAAGCATGTTTCAAGTGTCACTTTGGATTTGTACATTCCAAATTAAATATTTAAAAGAAAAACAATTCCCTGATCAAAGGATCCAAAAATATCACTGTATCAAAACAAGTTTCTTTTTAACATTATAACTGTTTGTTACTGAGTTTGTTCAGTTTTGAAAGTTTTGAATCATTATTTCTTCATTGGTGACGATCAACAGGGATATTTTCTCATTTTAAGCTAAATTGTCATTATAACCATCAATTAATTTAAGTTGGGAAAATAATTATTTAGCTAAATAATAACTGAAATAAACAACAACTAACAAAATTTGGAAACTGAATATTTTGGACTGGACTACTTTCACAGGCCCTTCCTTCCCCAGTGTTCTTCATATTACAAGACCAGTTATTGTCACTGCTACAATGAACAGCAGTATGTTAGCACAGAAACCCTGCAACTCTGCAAGCTTTTCATCTTCATCTGCACTATCATTTTCCCCTACGCTGCAAGCAGAGTCTCCTTCAACCATCCTAGAAAAATCAGGAAGAAGAAGGAGGCTCTGCTCGCAGGGTAGTTTTCCCCAGTGTACAATAATATACTATGGATTGAAAATTGACGTGCAGAAAGCCAAAGCACCTTTCCCAGTATCAAGCCACCTCCTCCATTTCTCAAGGCAGTAGTTCTGCATTACTTGATATCAAAACACGCACACTTTATTGTACTCTCTAAGTATCTTCTCTTCCATTAGAAGAGGTAGATTGAAATGTGTCCATAGATATAGTGCTGCAGACTGTCATTGCAGCCATGCTGATCGTGCCAATAACTGTCAACATAAACACTGAGCAAATATCGAGACTCCTTGGGTGGACTGTGCAAAATAACATTATTGACAAAAAATGGACATACAAATAAGTAGAAATCAGCTTAACTTGAATCAATGTATGCTTGGCAACTTGCTAATTATGTGTTTTTTTAACATTTGCATATAAAAATCTAACTTTTTCCCAACACACGTAGACTAAATATATACTCATGCCTAAAGACAATTAATACTATGTAGCATCGTGATGTTTTGTTGATTTGTATGGTAGTAGAAAAAATACTGCAACTTTTGTTTGTTTAGTTACTTGGCTGCAGGAACTTTGTATCTGTGGGATAACTGTGTTTTCAAACCTTTGATAATTTTTAGAGAACAATTTCTATTAATGTTGGAAGATATGATGATGCAATGATATGGGTGTTTAGTCCCTGGTTTTGCACACTGCCTGAGGACATAGTGTTATCTTCTTTGGCTAGAGAGTTAACTCTCAGTGTCTCTTTTCACCAGTAATACAACAGGGACCATCAATCTTTGAAGGAAATGTGACAAAATGCTGGAAGTCCTTGGGGAGGGGCATACTCCCTTAAGGTTTTTGGTGGGGCTATCGCCCCAACCTTGGAACCTGTACACTTTTTCAGACCAAAATGTGTGCTTTTCCACATCCTTTTTCAGACCCAAGCCAAAAATGGATATCCCATTACAGACTTCTAAAGTTAGCACACAGCTCTAATATATGACCACAGCTAACCAGAAATGGCTTTCCTTTGCGCAAACGTTTGAGAAGGGCTACAGATGTGCTAATGTTGATGCGGAAAAACAGGTCCTTGTAAACAAAACATCTAATTCGGAGTGAAAAACACACCCTATTTCAAACCAAAATGGTCAAAATCTGTACCCTTTATCAAACCAAAAACGCTCAAAAACCATACCCTATTACCCTATGGCATTGCATATACCTATATAGGCCACATAAGGAGTACCCCCCCCCCCTCCCCCTCTGCTGAGGGCTAACCTGTGACAGGCTGACATCCCTCCAAGGGGGAGCACTAGCAATATTGCAAGCTAGTCACTTCATGCTACAAAAGCAAGGGTATAAGTTCTGTACACTGTTAAGGCCAGTTTACCCGAGTTATTATTAAGTTTATACAGGTACATGTGATGAAGCAAATCCCAAGCTACTGAATGAATTACGCTTTGTAATCTTTCCTTGCATTGCCGGATTATGTTGTTATGGGGACAACGCCCGCGAAACTTAACTTATGTGCCATGAAAACTAGAAGTTTGAAACACAAACTAACTCTTTAAAACTGTGAACTAATTCAGGTAAATTAATGAGCCGAAAGAGCAAAGGACAGCTGACCAAGATAAGCTTACATGCCATTTACATTCTGCGGCACCCTTTTAAAAGCGGATGATTGATTTCTCGTTGTTTCGCACAAAGCGACGAAAACATGTATCAAGAAGCACGACACACTTCCAGAGCCTTAGCATTTCTATTTTAAACTTTTCTCTGGCGTCTTTCCCCTCTCCCGTTGCCGCTGTGACAGGCCTGTGGTTTGCAAATCAAAGCTCCACCTACACGTTACAAACCACAGCGCGCTTGCGAAAGTAAACAGCTGTAAACAGAGGGAGCCTCTCAACTCTTAAATTAACCGACTGAATGAACGCAGTTATTAACCCATTGTATGACCATGGTCACTAAAACTATTATTGTGCAAATGCATAAAAAACACTGACCTTTCGAGTTTGTTGTTACAAAGAAATAACCTCCCATCAGACTCTCCAACGACCTTTCGCTCTGCCGCCATTTTGTTTGTGTTTACCTAGCATTCGGAACTTTCACGAAGTATACGTCACAAAATGGCATTGTTTAACTTGTCAAAGGAAATCGCGCGTGGTTTGAATCATGCGTGCTTTATGGTGTCTTTTTACAAAGTACAAAGACTCTTTTTTCGTTTTACATCAAATTTCAGGCACTTCTGGCGATGAACAAAAACCCGATTTCTCGAACCCTATATTTTTCAAACCTCCTGATAACTCGAATCAGAAGTCGCCCCTCGCCCCCCTCCCGTCGGTCGTGCTCAGTTCAACTACCCGATTTTAAGGTGGCTCCCTATAGTTTTAGGACCGCACGCGCGCTGAGGACGAAAGCTCAAGTAATCTGCACGCGCTCGAAGGAAAACGTCAGTGTTTTTCGATATTTTATTACGTCAACATGAGCACAACAAGCAAACCTGACAGTGAATTTTCTCGCGTTTCCTTCGGTAAAATTTCGTAAAACTTGGCAGATTGGTAGTAAATATTTTACTTTAGTCGGAGCTCGTTTTTCAGGGAAATCTATAAGACCAGTTTTGTCGCAGCGGTAAAATACATAAATTTGCAAAAGTCGAAACCCTGCCTTTACAAACCCTACTTTTTTTCGTGTTTAAAATTCGTGTCCCGCATGAAGCGATATGCTGTGAAAATTTTGGAAGATTTCACCGAAGGAAATTCAAGAAAATCGCAAGTAAAGCCATAAAAAAGTAAAAAAAACATATTTGTTCGGGCATTTCTAATTCAAGACTAAAACCAATAATTTTAACAGAGATGATAGTAAAACACTATTTAATCATTGCTTATTACATGTAATTAGTTTGAGAGGACTGGGTGTAAATACGAATGCAAAAACGGGATTCAAAACATAACACTTACGCGCGCAACGCCATAAATGATTACCCTATGGAGCCACCTTCATTAAATATCTGAAGTCAATTGTTTTCCTTACAGGGTTGAAAAGCGGAATTCCACTGTATGTGGATCTTTTTGGCAGTGCGACTAACGAAACGTGCATGCATACGGACGCAAAAGAAATCTGATCGCGTGATTTGGAATCATTACCCAAAGTCACTTAAATTGGACACTTCAAAAAGTGTAGTTTTCTTTATTATTCAAAAAAACCCAGTAAATTAGCGTAGAACGTCATTTACATGTTACACTCCAAGTCGGAGAAGAATTAATTTTACGCTTGCTTCCGTGACGATAGAATTTTGCGCTTTAGATTTTACGAACGAATACTCAAACCCTGACATAGAGGAAAGCTGCAGGTCTTTAAAGAGTAATATAATACCAATGAAGGTGTTTTTAACACCTAATGTTAGTCTGAGACTGAAAAGTTACGCGATAAATAATTAATTATCTGAATAGTAAGTTTCCCAAGCAGTGATAAAGCTATGAATAAAGAAGTCGTGATCTTACCGATCAGCCAGTAGAACTAGTTCAGTCCCTGGTCTGGACTCTCTTCCCCGCTCTAATATAGGGGTTGAACCCAGGCGCATGCAAAGCAAGCATTCCCATTCGAAGAGCTTTTCCGCATTCTGACCGCGCGTAAATTGGAGCGAGAGAAAAAAATTGACGAAGCAGGGGGTGCTTTGTCGATTTTTTTTTTTTTTTTTTTATAACGCGCTCCAGTTTACGCGCGGCCAGAATGTGGAAAAACTCTTCGTAAGGGAACGCTAGCTACGCAGGCTACAAGCAAGTTATCGTGGACTTTCTCTTCTCCTGCCGGAGTGCAACCTCTACAGTACATACAGAGCGCCCGAGGGACGGCAAGTTCAAGGACTGGACTTCCAGAAGAACACGGAAAAGAGATTGCGAGAAATACTTCATTCTTATTAGAATACATCAATAATTTTTTGTTCTTGTCGTCACTCTCCAGCAAAACCTTTCTTCACCGAAGAGCCATTGACAAAAACTCCTAAACAGCCTTTGATAATTGCCCAGTAGATTAAAATATTCTATTATTGCGGACCAATAGCACGACACAAAATTATACAACAGATTCTATCTCCCGATAAAGATGACTTCAAGGTTTCGTAAGCAGTATCCAAGTATTGGTGACCTGGATAGCGACATGAAGTTCAACTTGATCCTAGCGATTTTGAAACCAAACACCGTAAGTCCTTGCTTGTGTTATTTTAGAAACGTTGTTCTCCAGTTTACTACAGTTTGCTACTGGTGGCTTGTGCCATGCCAGGAAATTCATCATCAAAGGCTGCACGCAAAACGTCCTCGACTCGATTTGCCAAGATAAAGGTCATCTCGTCCTGATGGAAAACAATGCAAAAATACACTTGATAAAAATATGATTGTGCAAAATAACATCAAAAAATGGACAACGATTACGGGTTTCGATTGTTTTGTTTTGGTATTTCTTTTAAATCAAATCTCTACCATGGATCATCCAGCAAGGAAGACCAAGAGAAAATGGGAAGACCTAAGGCAAAAAGTTAAAAAGAAAAAGATCCGTTTACCCCAGATTTTAAACGTGCTTGGCACAACGAAGACTATCGGTGGACGGGGACCGAAAAGTGTGTGACTACACCAAACACATGAGGGAGAACCCAACCTGGTTCCCAGGCCTTCTCGTCTTCCCGGGGCGGGTAGAAGAGCGAACCTGGGAACGAAGTTAACAGAGAATCGTGAACCGCTCGATGACCTGAATAAGTGAAAAAGGTGGCTAATCTCAACCTCTTACCTTCACATTATCTGGTAGTTCCGACAGATCCTAAACAAACAAGGAACAAGGAACAACAATCAATTACCACGACAAGATATTCAAACATTCTATAGTTAATCTATATGCCATAAAATGCACGCAGAGATCAATATCATGCATTTTGACAGTCACCCTGCAAGCAAAGCCTTTTATTATGGTAGATAGGCTTTGTAAAAAAGAGAAAAAAAGAAAGGCTCTGCTCGCAGGGTATTTGACAGTATACTACGCAATAGCTAGTCCGCGAGCAACTTGCGAGCAGGCTTCTTGGCGCTTCCGCACCAGACTCCTCCCCGCCGTATCGCTTCGTTCGCGCGTGTGACACCTAAGGCGAGGCTACTCGCAGACTAACCACACGAGAGAAAATATCTACAAACCAAACAGCTTAAAAAATCCAATATCAACCTTTCTTTAACCCAGATGGTTTAAAAAGACATTGCAAAAAATCCCCTTGTTGTTTTGGGCACCAACACAACCCTTACTGAATCAAGAGAGTCAACGAGCTTTCCTCATTTTCATATTATTGACCACTTCTACCACGACTCAAAATTTTCCTCTTACACGCATTTTTACTAATATGTCTTCACCTTTTCGTTTCTCCTTGGTAATATCACCCTCCTCAGTCCAGCTCTATGTGCGGCTAATACTTTTTCCTTGATTCCACCAACCTACAAATAAGCAAACACGTCTTATGGTGAAAATAAGTGTAGAATTAATTCTATTCGTGTCGTTTTCAAGGTACCCAAAAGTTAGCCTGTTCCAGGCTCTTGGTAGTTGGGGACGAGCAAAAAAAAGAGGGCCAGCGAGAGAAAAAACGCCTTAGTTCTCCCTCGTTGTTTCTCTCGCTCGCCCTTTTTTTGTCGCTCGTCCGTAACTACCGAGAGCCTGGAACAGGCTACTCAAAAGTAACCATGCTCTTTCAGATGTGTAGATCCTCACGCTGAATTTTCCCACCGCCCTGCAGTCAGTAGGCTTGGTTAGCAGTCACTGTTCGGGAAAGGAGCCCGAGAAGGAACTGGACCGAACTCGAGAAAACGGCGGGAAAAGTTGTGCTCGTGCAGTTAATTGGTCCAGAAAATGAGAAACGAGAACTCTTACGGTAAAAAACCTACCGGTAGAACAAGGCCTCTCAAGGTTATTTCACCAGTCATGGCTGTGTCAGACCGAGTGCACCGGCCACTGGAAAGAAAAAATAAAATACAGATTGAGTCCGATAATCCAGCCACAAACAGGACACCGAAATATAAAACGAGAAATATTTCAAGTTCTTCAACGAGTAAGAGGGTCGACCTATCAAAGTCTTACCGAATGAATGTAAAAGATAGATGTACCTGAATAACGAGACCAAAACGGTGACAATAGTGACACCAGCAGACGGACCATCCTTACCAACAGCGCCTGCTGGGAAATGGATATGAACATCTGTGCGCTCCAGTAGATCCACGCCATCTTCTGCTGTCAAAGAGTACTGCGATGGACAGACAGAGAGAAGATATGGGGAACAATTAGCCTCCTTCAGGCGTTTAGCTAGATGGGGCGCAGCGCAAAAAATGGCCCAGGAGAAACAGATACGGGAGAAGCGCGGCGTGGAAAGGCGAGAGAACGTTTGTTCGCTCCTCGCCCCAAGCCTCTCTCTACTTAATTTTGCTCCCTCAGTCGTTTTTTCGCTCCATGCTCCAACTAAATGAACGCTTGGAAGAGACAAGAGAGCCATTATTTCTTGAGTGACAAAGACTTGGCACTTGGTTCACGCAATACAGACCTCAGAATTTTTCTTCAAGGGTTATTCAAGGATTTCAAAGGATAATTTCGTAATATTCGAGGACTCGTTTCAGTCAACTCCAGTATCGACCAAATCAACTTTTTGAGACTTAAAATTATGTTTTTCTTGCCTTACCGTTGACATAAATATTGAATTTTTTTATCATGTGGTCTCAAGTATTCATGGACTTGTCCACAAAACTCAAGGACCGCTGGTAAAAATTCAAGGACATTTCAAGGAGAAAGCCTAAAATTTGCATTCAGTTTCAAGGTCTTTTCAAGGATACCGTGCATTAAGACTTTTCAAGACCTGTGCGAGTCAAGTCAGAAGAAAACTAATTCGTGTTTTCAGAACTCGTTGCCTTCCGCTATCATCTGAATAAAAACGAACCTAACCGCTCGTTATTCACTGTCAAGGCAAACCAAGGACCACTTACCTCGACTGAGCGGCTCCTCAACCAGCTTAACGCTAACTGCGCAGATTCCTTCATGACGTCACCTAAAGATTAAAAAATGTTTGAGCTTAGTGAAGAGTTCACATTGAACGACGAGGTTAACGCGCTGGATGTCAGACCAATTGGTATTTATGTTGTATTTTTGCCGAGTAACATGCTTTCCTCGACCCCCAGTGTCTCTCTGAGGCTTAAGATCGCAGGTGACCATTTTATTTTCTTGTCGTTTGAAATTCGATAAAATAGCCAGGAAGTAATTGACCTACCGAGCTGTCCAGTCAAAGTTATTTTTCCTTCTCCGCCCATCCGTGTGGCTTCTACAAACATGATCTCTCCACCCATGGCTGTCCATGCTAAACCTAAAGAAAAAGACCGAAGATTGTGTGTTATCCATAATCTATGATCACCACACAACAGAGAAAAGACGATCTTAGCTTAGACATCTTTGTTTTCTTTCCCTGACGAATGGAAATAGGGAACACATGCCCATGGGCCAAGGGAACGCGAACTCAGTTTGCCAGGCACCGTGGGGATACCTGTTACTTACATGTAGCAACGACCCTTGAAGAAAAGTAAAGGTAAAGTCTGCATACGAGCCAAGTGGCCCGTCATGCCGGAGCTTATCTCCGGTTTCTGTAGCATGACGTGATTAGGAACATTTTTACTCCACGAGTAAAGTGTCTTGCTCAAGAACACAACACAATGTCCCTGGCCAGGGCTCGAACCCGGATCGCTCGATCCGGAGTCGAGCGCACTAACCATGAGGCCGCAGCGCCTCCACAGAAAGCCATGTTCAATTTTCGCAAACAGGAGTCGGGAAGGCTCTCGTGTTTGCAACATCGTAGGCTTAAGAAATAAGTAGCAGGAATCAATAAATCACAAATAGAAATTACAAACTCACCAACAGCAACGCCTGGAGTTGAGAGTCTCTGAGCCACTTCAGATTCAAATATAGGAGGCTATGGGGAAAAAATACATCGCGCCAAAATTAGGTCAAAGAAAACTTTTATTGTCAAAAAAATAACTTAGAAAACCAGAAGAAGAATCGCGTCATTTAAAATGAATTTGACAAAGAAATTTTCGAGAAAGCCGCCTTCTTTATTGGGAAATATTCATCTCACCCCCAAAACATCTACCAAGAACTTTTCAGTGACCAAAAAGGCCTTTTTATCAGCTGTTTGGGCGGAATCACTCTTGTGCTTGTCTTTCAGTTCCTTGGAGTCTTCTTTACTGCCCGCTTCAGCTTTCTCCTCAGCTTTCTCTGAAGCATTTCTGGTAGCTTCGGCGACCTGAGAATCAAATTCCAGAACAAAATTAATTGGTGACCCGATTGAGCCAGTTGGCGACAAATGAGAATACCGTACATCTCCTCCAATCATCGTCCCTTACTCAAAATGCAACATGTCGGTTTTCCTGTGGCTAAATCTAAAGTAACCTACCTGTACAGCGACCGCTCTACACACGCCACCAATCTTGCGTTCGAGCGACCTCACGCCAGCCTCCCGAGTGTAATTAGAAACTGAAACAAAAGGCACAAGGAATCATGTCACTAAAGTGTACTTATTGACGCATTGCTTCTGCGATACGCAAAATAACTTGTAAATGGAAGGCAACCTAAAAGTAACGTGTGAAACGACCAAACCAAAATCCGATTCTGAATGTGTTTTGTACTCACTAACTGCCTTCAGTGAATCACCAGGAACCTCAATGTCCTGCTCAGTAAGTCCGTGCTCCTACAGAAACAAGAGCAAAGTAACAGTTAACATTAAATGTAAGGTACATGTATAGAAGTACTTGGAAGAATTTTCTTACCTTTAGCTGTTTGGGCAAAAGGTGGCGCTTCGAAATGGCAATTTTTTCTTCCTGAGTATAACCTGGGACCATGATTAACTGAAAGTTGAAAAATAAAATTAAAGTAAGATAATGAAACGCCAGAGGCCGGGCACCTGGCAAATTGACCGGATGTGGGGACGATTTTGCGCGCCTGGTTTGACCATCTAGAGGAAAGATTCTCTTCGAAAGAAGTTCAGTTCAAAGCATTTTGCTCGGCTGTGAAACCAGTTGTCCTTCTGCTGAAAACGTTAAACCCCTGCACTGCCCACAGCAAAAAGAAATAAAAACAGAAAGTATACTATCACATAGGTTATTACCTCCATTCGGTCTAGTAAGGCAGCAGGAATCGTGCTAACGGTGTTAGCAGTGGCTATAAATAACACCTGAAAAATAACAGGGAAATAAAAGAAATATCTTAGAAACTTGTGGGAGGTCATGACAACAAAGACGTCGGTCATACGGAACAAAAGATACTTACTTGTGAAAGATCAAATGGAATGTTGAGATAGCTGCGGCAGAGTTAAGGAGACAACAGGTAATGTACTGATAGTAATGAGGTCCCTACTATAACCTACATGTGCCTACAGCTAACTGTTTACTACCTCTTAGACTGACTTCGCACGCATTAGAGCGGTTTTCAATTGAGTGTCGTAAAACTAAACCTAAAGTAATCGCTTCAGCCAATCACAAAGGACATAGAAATTGCAGTAAGCTAGTCAAAACTCGAATTACCTGTAGCTGACGCAAAGCGCGGGAAAACGAGTGCGAACTAGTTACGATTGGTTTTGGTTTTACTTCTGATTGGATGAGAAATTGGCGCGTGTTTTTTTAGCCAATCACGTAGCGTAGTAAGTGCAAAACCAATTTCTTTTCGTCACTCAAATAAAAACCGCTCTATAATAACAAAGATAACTGGTTTGAGTATCATTGAAGCAAACGGAATCTTTGTCACTTCCTCTGTTTATTTATATATTTATAATTATAATTACAATCTTGTAAATTCTTTTAGTTGTTTACAGTAGTAGAGATTAACTGTTGTTGTTGTTGTTGTGATTTAATCATAGTTAGTACGAGATACATAATTTAACCAAATGCTTCATTACTGCAAAGTTAGAACTCTTTCATCTATAGTTTATAATGCAGGTTGAATTCCATGTAATTAATGTGCATTGTGAAATAAACCTACAAGAATTAAAATTTGAAAGTACATATAGAGACCTAACTCTACTGGAAATCAATCCTGACCAAGTATTCCGTTCCGAGCATTAGCCCTTGAAAGGAAATGGGAGACCACAAGACGTTAAGCATAATTTTTTGACTTGGTGAGATTCGAACCCACGACCTCCTTATTTAGATCACCTTTGCTCTTCCAGCTGAGTTACGAGGCCAGACGAGAGAGGGGTGTAGGTGATAAGGGGATAATTTGAAGCAAGGAAGATATTAAGGGTACAAGGGTTTCCATAGTTATGACAATAAATGGGTGGAGTAGCTTTTCTTGATATCATGAATGGTGCAGGATACTGGTCAACAAATGTCCAATTCTGTTCAGGGTCCAACACTTCCAGCAAAGCAGCAGAAGGATCGCCATGAAGACTCTTTCCCTGTAAAACAAGGATCAGTGAGCTCAAAGAACACAGAGTGACAACCCCAGTTTCTGGCTGGAACCTCGTCTCTGTGAAGGGGCCCTTTGCCGGACTAGCTGTCATGTGGCTGCGTCAGCAACGTTAAAATTACATGTAATGATGTCAAACGGGTTCCAGAAATCAATAAAGCAATGGACCTTTTAACTGATGTCATGCAATATTAACAAAAAAACACCTCCATAGATCAATTTATCATGCCGAACTTAGCAACTATGCAATGTTTCGTACAAATCCGTTGCAAAATCGTGAAAATATGGCAAGTGTTGCTCCCTGGCATACACATGTACATTTCTTTGCAAAAACTGGCAAGTTTGGGGCCACATAATTTCATAAGTTTGCTGCAGATTCTCATGAAACTCTGCATATTTACTAACTTTGGCATGATATATCCAGCGGGAGGCTGAATTATAAAAAAAATATGAAAACAGTCCGTTCGAAAAATGTTATAAGGAATGCCAATTGTTTAGCCCTCAAGTCGATTAGTCTCAAACCAGAAGTCTTTTACCCCCATTAAAGAGACAGGGTTTTTGACTTCTGGTTGGGGACTAAACAGTGATGGGCTAATCAACTTGGGGACTAAACTACCAGATACTGTTGTAAGCAGTGAAACTGATTACCATCTTGTCGACTTCATCTAACAGAATGACAGGATTCTTCACTCCAACTGTTTTCAAGGCATTCAAGATCCTCCCTGGCATTGATCCAATATAAGTCCGTCTACAATTGATGCACCAGCGTCAGACATTTTAGAAATTACAAAAACTAGAGTGGAAGTGTAACAGCAGGAGACAACACTTTCCAATAACTACAACTGCAATTTTTCTATTAATTTATTTTCTTTCACAATACAATAAAGGTCAATAAATGGGAACGACTGAAAATCAGTCCATGTATTTTTAAATTATAGAACATTTTCAGGCAGTGTTAAACCTATAGAGTTTTAGAAGGATCACTACACTTTCCATGATCATTAAATAATTAAAACATTCCTGAAATTTAACAATCTATACATGGCAAATTGTGCTCAAATAGTGCCTCCAAGATCAAGTCAAACTTACCTATGTCCTCTGATGTCAGACTGGTCACAAATTCCTCCAAGTGAAATCCTGAAAAACAAAATGTTATTGCCGGCTAGTGGTGTTGCAGCATTATAGGCCCTTTGCACAACCCAGTCACATGGTACAACACAGTGGGACTTCCAAAACAAAGAAAAGTCAGACTGGACTGGTGCTGGTTTCTTTGTTTCTGAAGTCCCACTGTGTAACTTGCATCCCAGCATGGCTGATTTGCACTTTTAGACTGGGTTATTGTGCAAGGGGCCTATAGCATATAACATGAACATTCAGAGTCAGCTGTTCTCTGCAAGTTACATTACAAAAACCAATCTTGAAGACTGAACAGTCAATGTATATATGTACAAAGCAGTAACTACTGTTTTATAATTTTAGTGTATAGTATGTACAACTGTACCTCTGAAATTCCCTGCCAAGTGTGTTTGCAATAGACCTTCCAACACTTGTCTTGCCAACCCCAGGTGGACCAACAAAACACAAGATTGGACCTGCATGACAAGAAATAATACAGTAATACAAATGTCCATGTTTAACTCTGGTAGAACCATCAAAAATTGTCTAGACTGTATATAAATAAAGTGTGGTGATAGACTGAAAGACAGGCAACCTAATACTGCCAAGTGGTGGAGAGGCTGCAACAAAATTACTATTAACTGACTGACTGACTGACAGACAGACAGACAGACAGACAGAAGAGCTGATTGTGATAAGTTGCAGAAAGCTTCTCGATATTTAAATTAGTGGCTTGTTTTAGTCAACTGGTTTTAATTTAATATTATTATTTAACATATTGTGAAGCGCATTTCAAAACAGATGTTGAATTTGCACTGCTTATTATCACTTACTGCAAAGTTTTGTGCCTACTACAGGTATTTTACCTTTCAAGCTGTTTTTCAGTTTACGAACAGCTAAATACTCAATGACCCTCTTCTTTAACTTTTCCAAACCATAATGATCATGATCCAGATCAATCCTTAAAAACAAGTCAGAGCATTTGGGCTATTAAGCAGAAGGAAAAAACTACCAGTTTAAATCACATAAAACATAAGAAAAAATGTAACACAAAGAGTGACCTGAATAACTCAGTATGTTATGAAGCCTTCTCTTCTCTTGCTATATATCTAGCCAACAGCCCTTTCCCACAAAATTTTGAATTAGTAATATTGGGAAGATAAAACTCCCTTAACTAGCATTTCTTTCAAATGAACAATCACTTGAACCATTATTCAACAGATCTCATACTGAAAATTAGGGATATGCCCAGGACATTTATGATTTTTCACTAGATGACACTGATTTACACTTTTCTACCTTACAATTTTTTTTTCTATTTTTACTTTCTTTTGAATTTTAAAGTTAATTTGTTACCTTGCTTGAGAAATATCTAACTTGTCCTTGGTTTCTTGGCTCCATGGAAGATCAACCATCCACTCCAAATAATTCCTTAATACAAAACAGACAATGTGTAAGTTTGGACTCACTGCAAAAATTACTGGGCCTTGATTTCACAGAAGCGTTACCGTTAGTGAAATTAATTTCGTGCAATTAAAAAACAAGATTACCTAGTGGTAGCATGTTCTGGAAACTGTGGTGGCATCTTCTTCAAGCGCTGCATGAAAAGAAATGATCAGTCTTGAATTGAACTGACTGTTCAAAAGGGAAAGTAAATTGAAGACTGTTCTAAGATTTACATTAAGCTGACTATTAAGTTATTACATTGTCTTCACTAGCATCAGTGAACTAGTTTGCATGCACATCACGGTAACTGTACTTTTGTCATGTTCAACAAATTTCTTTCCATTTAAAAAATTTTAAAATCCCAAAGTACATGTTGTTGTAGTTCAGTAACAACAACCAAAGCAACATTAATATCAACCAATTTATGAAACTCCAAATCAAAAACAACATATCTTCACGATGACACTTTTGTCATGCTGGTGCTATCCCAGTAGCATGAAGGCATGCATGGGTTGAATCACATTTATTGTGAACTTCTGTCTATCATCAAACTGTTGGTATACGAGTTCTCTCTACATGCAAATACATAATATACAGTTACCTTACCTTCAACTCCTTCATAGCTACTTTGAAAGCATGCTCTGGTAGATCAGCAGATCTGGAGATTAAGTAGTTATACTTAGCTCTTATTAACCAAGCAGGACTTCTGTATGGGGGAATCTTGACCGAGGTTGTGAGTACAGACCGAACACAGTGAGGCCTGTACACACGACCAAAGTCAAGATTCTCCCATACAGACCAACTTAGCTCGGTTAATAAGATGTTTATTGTATGGTAAAGAAGAAAACTTTAATTCGTTTCATGTAACTGGTTTCTGACAGTTTGCTTGAAAACGGAGATGAGCTTAACTTAAACCTAGCAATATTTGCTCATCCTCTTTACTTTTTTTTTTTTTTTGTCATCACGCTTTTTGGCACTTCCATAAATGATTGAGCAGAAAATAAAAGAAAATGGTGAACATTTTTTTATTTTAGTTTGGTACCGGTCTAGATGCCGGTCTAGATAAGAAAATCTAGACTGCGGTCAATATTGATTTCAGCCAATCAAATTCGTGAATTCGGTAGTTCCCAGTCCTTGTG
Organism: Orbicella faveolata; assembly: GCF_042242905.1. Classification (NCBI taxonomy): domain Eukaryota; kingdom Metazoa; phylum Cnidaria; class Anthozoa; order Scleractinia; family Merulinidae; genus Orbicella; species Orbicella faveolata. Next base: position 14,733,625 of record NW_028301558.1, on the reverse strand, counting down.
AGACACAGCCATATAATAAAGTGCAATAAAAATCATAATATTACAATACCCCATTCCCTGTATGAGACGCATGCAGGGAATCATGGTAGTTGCATGCGATGTTGTGCGACAAGTCCCAAAGATGTCAACTGTGTGATGCATAAAACTACATGATGATTCCCTGTGCACAAGTTTCATAGGGGGAATGGCCCTTTAAAGAATCAACTCCAAACATAGCCATATCCATCATCATAAAATCAGAGGGGCATGAATTCTTGCCAAATTAAATTCCACAAAAAAACTGATTGGCTTATTGTATCATGGTGAAAAAATGCATGAGTGCAAAATTCATTTTTTCTTGATGTCGAAAGATGCAGCATGGACAGCCAGAACTCATCCTAGAGTGGAAACTCATCAGAAACCTTAATCAGTAACTCTCAATTAAAATTAGTTTTAAATGATATATTACTCAATTTGGAAAATTAGTATTACTATAAAATAATTATAGCAATTTAACCATAAATATTCATAGAAATCGACAATCACTGTATAATTTGTCATACCTTATTTTCCTCTCTAGTTCCTCAACATCATCTTCCTCGTCATTTTCATCGTCATCATCATCAAAACGTTTTGATACCCTCTTAGGATCCTTTGGCACAAGTATGTTACCACCACGCTTAAACAGAAAAGTTGATGGTGAAAAAAGCGAAACAATTTACACGAATTCAATCTCAATTTTTTACTAGAAATGTACTTTAAACACGCTGCAATTTGGCACTACTGTTGTCCTGCAGACATTAAGCTGCTCAGCTCCAATCCACGTAAAATTTTGTTAGACAGACTACATCTCTCCTGTGTTTAAACTGGAAAGCTATATTAATCAATATATTCAAAATCTGAACTATCATTTACACGTACAGCTGAGAAAAAACAAACATACCTTTGAATTATTACTCTTCCACACCCTGCGGTTAATTACTTCAGGACCACTTCTCAATGGGTTGTTACCTTTCATTCCCTAAAGAACAGTAAGTGTTCATAAATGAGCTTATGTCTAAGTTACATGGATTGTATATGATATTTTATATCGTAAATAATCAGGAATTTTTCATGTGGACTCGTCAGCTAATGTGAAAAGCCTGGTCCTGTCAACTACAGCATGACCACATAAAATTACACTGTTATTAAGCATTTAAGTTTGGAAAACGTACACTAACACTGTCTCGTCCATTAAACAGATGAAACTGTTTATCCTCCATTTCATCATAGCTTGAACAATTCAAGAAGTCATGTACAGCCAGTTAACTAAGTACAGTAAGTACAAAAAAAGGAATTACCTAACTGCAACTGTAATACTGAGAGGGTGTACATGTACGGAACAACTTGTAAATACACAGCTGGCCAGAATAGTGATAATATATGCAACCTTGTCTCATACCTCTTTTTGCCTCTTCAGTAGATGGAGGGATTTCTTAAATCTTTCAATCAAATCCACTGTATTTAAGATCTGAAAAGAACAGTCAAAGTTGAAGGAACTTCACAGTCAAATATTTGTAAAACAGACAAGTTGCATATACATACATGTAATTTGTACTGGACTTGTTCCAGTCACTTACATAGCGTATCACATGAAACAGACAATTTAATAAAATAGAAATAACACAAAAACTACAGACAACAGCCATGCAAAACCTCTCAACCCCTGTTATTTTGCCATCAAGCATGTTACATTTCCCAATTTTTTTCTTTATTTTTCACCCAATCATTCATTCAGACATGAAATGTCAACTATGAGCTAAAAGCTTGTTAAAAATAACTACAAATATACCTATGATCTAGATCTATCTCAAATGGATCTTCAAGAGCAAAATACTATGATTATTACAATAACCATTATTTGTACCTCTAACTTCTCCAAATAGGAAGCTTTCACAATTGACGTTAGCGTGTCAGGAAGACTTCCATCTGGAATACCACTCAACATGTCCTGCACAGGGCAAGAAAAACAGTTAGCTAGCAAGATTGACTGTCCTTTTGAGACACATGTACCTGCACATAGTCAAAGAAATTGAGAACCATTGTTTTAGACTTTGTGGTTCATATTTATATCATGCATACCTTTAGTCGGGAAACAACAGGAATTCTCCCATCAAGCATATCAACTATTTCATTGGCAAACAGTCGAAACTCCTCAGCTAGGGTTGTCAAAACTGCATTTTTCCTAATTTCTGCCTCTGTAAATTAAGTGATAGAATTTGAATTTAATCTTTGTCATCAGAAAATTACAATATAATTAATAACTTATTAATAATTCATTATAACTACACTGTTCATGTAGCTTCTTAAAATCTATGTGTACTTCAGTGATGTAATAAGCAGCATTTCAGTAAAAGAAAACTTAAGTCAGTATTTCTAGAGAAAGTATAAATTTCATTTTGCACCTGTTATAACATTGAATTCCCACCCAAACAATTTGTAACTCCCAATGAATCAAGAGAAAGTTATTGTACACATACATACCCTGTTCGGTAGGTCTGTCAAGTTGAGTAACCTCAGCTATTAAATATGGCTCCTCCATGACTGTTTTGTCGATTCTAAATCGGCAGAGGCCAGTTACAAGCAGGGTGTACAATGGCTTTGGCCAGTTAGTTCCTGTTACCTGGACTACCACAGCTGCAGTTCCCGTGGCATGCAACAGCGACTCTTCATCCTACATGTTAAAATATAACAAAGGTCATCTTGAGAGCCAAAATATTTAATATAGTGACCAAGGAGATGGGAGATTCCCATATAAAAACAACAATCGTGCTCATCGTACCTTTAAGGGGTTAAAAAGTAGATCTGGTACCTCTCAGGGTATTCAGCCTCAAAAGGTCCACAGCAGTTGAGGTAATTGCTTTAGAATTGGTATCTCTTAGGGGTGAAAAAAAATTTCAAGCCACACCCACAAAATGGGATCTTGGTACTTCTTAGAGGTTCCCTTCAAAATTTTTGACAAGCACCCCTTGTCTTTTTTATGTAGGGGTTCTCTCCCCCTCCTGGGGATGGTGACAAATGAAGATTAGTGGACCAACCCAAAGGGAGAAACTAACTGCTATCCACATGACATGGTTGCTCCAAGGAAATTAAAAGGAACCAGAATATCATTTTGAGTCAAGGTAACAATTCTGAAATGACAAATTAATTGACATTAAGAAGTTTCGCTCTGTGTCCTAATAGACTGTTCACAGCCTCTCTATTTACACACAAAAAAGAAAAAGCGAGCGAAGCAAGCATGAAGCACGCGGGGGTGGGGGACGGAGTTTGCAAGCGAAGTGAGCAAGAAGAATAGAGAGGTTGTAGACATCTTTGGTAAAAAGTGGACTTATACTGTTATCGCCTTGTTACTAACAGCTCCAACCCTTGACCAGTTAACAAAATTGGACCAATAAAATTTGAGTGGTAAATTGCTTGTGTAATTGATTACAAGTATCAGTTTACAAACAACATCACATACGTTTTTTCATGTGTCGAGAATGTTGTCTCAGACGATTTCTTCAACTCCAAGAAAAGCTGCTAAAAGGGGGAGAAAGCCGAAATCAAGCATTCCTTCCGATTTTTGTAGGATATGCGCTAGCTCTTTTGCTACTCACATAGGGAATTTTAACACAACATCTTACGTATCTGCGGGGAATATGTTCCAAAGGTGTTACACAGTGTGGCACTCGTCAACTACAATGAGCATGACACAATTGTTAGCAGAGAATCTTCAGTCTATAACATGTTTTGGAATTTTGTTTCCAAAAAGTCCTCTCCTGTCTTCCAAAAACAAGCTTGTATTTCGCTTCATTAATCAGCAGAAGCGCGTCCTCCTATGTCTCCTTTGTTGACAAAACAATGGAAGGAATCCTAAGCTCTTTCATCTCTCCTGATTTGTTTCAGCATTCGTACATTTGCATTTCTATTGCCATTGTGTATAGTTGATAAATCAGACTTTCCTCAAAGGCGGTCAGCAAAATTGCAACAACGTCTTCCAACCGAAGAAGATGAACAGCAGCCTCTATCTGTTCATCCTTGAGCGAAGAAACGCTGAAATTTCTCCTAACAGGATTCTATTTTAAAGCCAACCATTCTATTACGAATCACGGCACATGTCAGTGATGACAACTGCTGCAAGCCACAAAACACACCTGGACGCAATCATGATCAACTGCCGTCAAGGTGATGGCACTTTTGTTGCCTCTCAACCTATGGGAATTTTCTGTTTCTGGAGAAAGGGGGAAGTCATTTTTTTCCAACGATGTCTACAGCCCCTCTATTTTTCTCAGTCCCCACCCCCTACCCGGTCAAGTCTTACCTTTTGCACGGGCGTCCAGTTCTCTTGCGATTCTATCCACAAGTACGATCAAATAAAAATACAAGAAAATAGAGGGCTGTGAACAGTCTATGTCCTAAAAGATACTATGAACAATACCTCCAACAGAGTCTGATCATAAATTTTGCAGATTTTAGTACCAGTAAGTGATTAAGGTCCACAACTTTTATCCTTAAAAGGAACTATGATCAAATTTAATACTGGATGTACATGTACATGTAACACTGCATTAAAGTAGGCAGAAGTAGAAGGGCTACTAAAGATTTGGGCCACTTGACCTAAAGCAGACTTTTTCTTCCCGTTCACTGTTGTTCCAGGTTACTGCTAATTATACTAATTTTTTTTTTGGAACCAGAACAATTTTTATTTGGCAGAGCACAAGACGTGAGTGGTGGGGGAAAGGCTAGGGGTGAATGGTAAACTACTACTTCTGTCAGCAGTTTTGTTTCGGATAGTTTATTTTCATATATCGGGGGAAGGGAATGTCTAATGGTGACCAGCAGAATGGATATCGACCAAAAAACGAAAACTACCCCACTTTTCATACACCACTCTATCGAGAATTGAATGTACCGAGTCATTCTGTTAATGACGTAAGCGCACTTCCGCTGAATCTTTTACGTTGCAGAGTTTACAAACATCACGCAGCATCACGTACACGAACAACAACTAAGCTAACTCGGATAGGACGAAAAAGACGATTTAAAAACTACACAACAAACCTCTTTATCCGATCGGCGAGGAACAACACCAATGATAACACTGCTCAAGGTGTCTTTGCGAAGAAGTCTGGAGTCAATCATTCGAAGACTGCAAAGAACATCAGACACGAATCGAAACAAATTTTCCAGAACACGAATTAAATTTCATGAACTTTGTCTTACCTGGCGTTGTCTCTCACAGCAATCCTCATAGATGAGCCCGGTAGCAGGACTTTGTCCTTGAGGATAAGCAGTGGAAGACGTTTCGGAAGATCTCGATTAGGGACCACCATGTTTTGCTGTGTTTTGCGGTGTTTTGTGACAAAGAGCTGGAAATTAGAAGTTTATCTACTCTAACCCAGTCTCCACGCTGTCATAGTGACACTAAAAGTTGTTTTACACGAAGGAAATTTCGCAAAATCAAAGATGGCTTCTTCAGGGCTTTGTCGACTGTCCTCTACAGGTAGATTTCCTATTCACACTTCATTTACATTATTGATTCTTTCCATTAAATTTTCGCTTTCGCTTGTGTTTCAGTGTTGGCAAGACCTGTAAACTGTGTTCGATACTGGAGCAATGTACCAGCCCTCCAAGCTGGACAGAAAACGAGAATAAGGTGAGCTAATTTAAGTTAAATTAAGCCTACATTGTGTTGAATAAGGTTCCTTTTACTTAAACTCGAATATTGTGAATCATGCCCAACCGTCTGTTTAAGGTAAATTTTTGAGACGCAAATATAAATGTGCACACCGCTATATGCCAAAAACTCCGGTGGCATGCCACATTAAGATCTTCAGCGTAACCTACACTGAATGCACCCTGGAGGGGACCAAAAAGACTGGCTACACAGTTATCTTCAGTTGCTGCAAAACCTGATTGGAACATCAGTACTTATGGTTTCCTCCTAGAACATCTTTTAAAGTGACATTTTCATGAGTCAGTAAAATGCTAGATGCTTACAAAACAATTTTGGATCAAATTATTTATTTTCATGTTTTTCTTCCTGTGGACAGGCGTGGACAGGCAAGAGATGGAATAGCTTACGGACCTCTTACAGACTTACCAGATTGGAGTTTTGCAGGTAAAAGACATCCCATGGATTACTGTTTTTTACAATAATTATTTTAGTTTCCACATTTACATGGACATGAATAGCATATTCAGTGTAAAACAGTTTACACCTTATTACTGATAGGTACACAGGTTCATTTGGCTGTCACTCAGTCAATGTCTACTTACGACTATGTGTAAGATGTTAGCAATAACTAAGAAACATTTAAGAAGTCATTAACATGCCTTGTGTACATGTCCTTTGTGATGAGTCACAAATCTCATCTAGTCACAGTCTCAGCAAGTCTCAGATTTTATCATTCATTATGCCTTATGTTGTAATGTGTTTGTGTAATATATCAAACAGGAAAGACCATGTTTGACTACATTTCCAAACACCGAGAAGAGGGTTGAAAATACGACACACAGCAGAGTATTTTTGACAAACTTTGAGGTGTTTGGAAATGTGGTCAAAAGCTCTCTTGAGTGTTTGATATATCTTCTCAATCGAAACCAAAACTAAGGAGAAAACAGAGAAATAAAATCATAAAAATCTATGCTAATTAAGATCATATGTCATAACATGGTCACGGTCATGATTTCCTTTGTTTAAACGTGACATCACATTTGCCTAATTGATAAAAAACTTACAAGATTGATCAATGTTGACTTTTAACTTCTAAAATTATTTTGCTCATGACAATCAGATGGGACACCTGCTCCAGAAACAAGGAGAAGGAGAATAAGGCATTACAAGAAGATGGATGTGGCAGTAAGTTTCAAACAGTGCTTGTTCTTGTGAGTTTTCATTTTTTTTTTCAATGAAACCTGCAATAAATATTTAGCTAGTCAGGAGTTTTGGACTACATAAAATTAGTTTCCTAGGGGTTTCTAGGGCTTGAAAAAAACTTGAATTCCAGCTTCCCCATAAGAAAAGTATCTCTCAAATAATGCTTGCCCTGGGCAGGTCTTAGTTAGCTCTTTTAATGATTTAGTTGGTAGACGACTTGTCTGATCCCAGTTGCCCATCAGGCAAGTGAGAATGAAAAGTCACTTGCCCAGAAGGAAAATATACTTGTCCCAGATGACTGGACAGCACGTTTTTCAAGCCCTGGTTTCATTTCCATTTTCAGCAGGGGGGCAACTGGTTTTCATAGGTGGATAAAACTATCTGAACTGAACTTCTTTATAAGGAAAACTTTCCTCTAGATGGTCAAACCAGGCGGGCAAAATCATCATCACAGCTGGTCAATTTGCTCAGTGTTCAGCCCTTAACGAAACCCCTGATATCCATGATGGTTATACTAAAGATATCAAGTAAGAGATTCTAATGCTGAAACCTGCAGATGCACCATGGTTGGGAAACCTAGAAGTTATCATACTTTTAGTTCTCTGTACACTTACCTGCAGGTTGATGCTAGGCTCGATTGCCACTGTTCAGGAAAGGAGCCAGCACTCCTCCCCCAAAGAAACATAGACTGGACATGAGAGAGCGGCGGAAATCAAGCCTAGGTTAATGCCAGTGTTTATAAAAAGGGTTACAAACTTTGTTGCATTTTCCAAAGCGCGGTTATGAATTTCAAATTTGATCAGTGAAATTATTTACCTGACATCATGGAGAGTGTTAATTGTTCCATTTTGGAGGTTATTTTGCATCAAATCAAAGCCCTTTCAATCAAATTCCCATTCTTTTGATCTTCCTTCTAGCATCAAATTTTGACTTATCTGAATGAAATGGACAGAGCAGAACATGCCAGGGATGAAGAAGGAAATGTAATAGACCCCACCATGCTCCCAGACAAACACCAAGAAAGTAGCAACATCAGCACAACAACAACAACAGCAAAACAACACCAAGAGCCAACTTCAGTTGAGTGATGATTCGTGATTCTTACATGGCAAACATGTCAGCTGACCATAATGTCTGCAGGCTTAGTTTGATTAGACGAGCTGTTGGGAAACAGAAATATCTCACCTCTAGTGGGTAACTAGGCAACATGAAATATCCAGATGATGTCAGGATCACGTGATAATTTTCGGATGCTTGTGTATGTTATTCTGAATGGGCGGCAAGAATCGATAAGTCTATGGATATTTTGAACCATTCTGTGACAATTTCTTTGAAAGGCACTTGTCTTCTCAACTAGTTAACTGATAACTGACCGTTTGGTTTCTCTGTGCAGTTTTACAAACAAGCCCGAATCGAACTGTAATGTTTGTGATTTTTATCATCGATTGTAGAATTTAGCTACTTAAACTGACCTTGAGATTCCACTCCAGTGCAGTTTTTTACTCACTTCACAGTCCCCTTATCATCGTCACTGCCTTTTATTTAACACTCGAGACGGGGGTGCTCGTCGGAGATTTTGAAAAGAACCCTTAGGAGGTACTAAGATCCTGTTTTGTGGGCGTGGCTTGAAATTTTTTCTCCCCTAAGCGGTACCAATACTTACATAACACATTATCTCCTGTCATATTTTTTCAGCTCAATACCCTAAAAGGGACCGCAAAAGCTCCTGCTGTGGACCTTTTGAAGCTTAACACCCTAAGAGGTACTAAAACCGCTTTTTAACCCCTGAAAGGTACGACCAGCACCCCCGTCATTTTTATATGGGAGACCCCCAGGGGCGTCAAACTTACAATGCTCACCTCCCAGTATAGAACATGATAGAGGTATTTTGTGTCTGTTTCGCTCGCTCGCTCGTCTTAGAACGTGTTGCAACCTCGATCTCAGATCCTTTTACTTTGTACCCTATGCTTGGGGACCGAGCCCCAAGAGAGTCTGTTTCTTTCCCTTTTGTTTACATATTTGTCTGTTTCTCGCTTTACTACACAAAGCATGCACTCGACAATCCCGCCAACTACGCAGCCTAATTTCGTCCCGCCCAATATCGGGTTCAACCTCTATACAGGGCGGGAAGCTTAGCTAATTTGCTGCTTGAGTCCTTCGTGTGAATTTTGTAATCCAATGCGGTTTTCTGCACAAAGCATGCTCGGGGAAATCCTGCCAACTACGCAGGCTAATTGACTGCTTGTGTCCCTCGTGTAAATTTAGTGAGTAACTTTATTTCAATCGGGTTGATGAGGCTGATTAGGCCCCTAGCAATACAGTCAAGCTAATATGCCGAGAAAAATGTATAAAAAATATCAAAAAACAAACAAAAAAAACATACATGATCAATTAATGACTAACATTCTAACTATATCAATAAATAAATCACTCGCTATCTGTCGGACAGAAAACATGAGCGGGTCCTCTGTGTTTCGTCTTGGAAAATCTCGTAGCAGGTTATCATAGGTCACGTTTTGGAATGAAACAAAAAAGAGGAGAAAAAAAAAACAAAACAAAAAAACAGAAAAGTACGTGAATGTTATAGTTTCCGGAAGGATCTCTGTTTATACCTGCCTATTTTTGGTCCCCAAACTTGGAATCTCATTGTCTTGGAGAATCACGTACATTGTACGAAAGGAGTTATAAAATTCCAATTCTGATATCGCTTTACTTTCTAGTGACAAAAGTGAGCTATGTTATGCAACACAAACTGAAAAGAGCTTAAGAGACCGATGTTATTTATAAAGTTTTTGAGTAACTTGAAGGACATTTCTTGTTTTTCTGTCATATAACCTTGATTCCTTTGTATATCTTGTTATTTTGGAGTGGATTATTTGAGTGGATTGAAGCCAATTCAAAATTGCTTCTTATGACTTACATTCGTCCCCTCGTTTGTTCCTTCTTCGTGCACGTATGTTCAAGCCGTGTTCTTGCCTTACTTTGACGCGGAGATTTTGCCTGACATCAAATTCAACCGCAAGCAGAAACCGGTAGTCGGTCGACGCAATCTACGTTATGCGATGCAAGCTTTATTCCTTTACAGAAGCTAAAAGCGGCAGAGTGTTATCCCAAAGCAAAATCTTTTCTGCCTTATCTCGACAAAGTTCAAGGATGGCGGAAAAAGCACTTGACACTAGACCGTCATTCGAGAAAACAATCTTTTTTAATTTCTTGAGATTAGCCTCTTCACGCTCTCGATCAGCAATCACGACCTTGGCCTTCTTTATTCAATATTTCACACTGAGAGTTGCTATTAAATCCTGCAAGCCTTCTCTGACCCGATCAGCATAATAATAAAGGATTTGCGCTTCAGGAACGCCTATGCTGAACGAGAGTGCTGGCGAGAAAGACACTTTCCAGAAGTTTGTTTGATCCTGTGCCACTCGGTTAGTATATATTAACCTTACTATAATTCACTGAGACCCCAAAATACGCTGCCCGCTACTCTGTTCTAGAGTAGATATTTTTACCGACCCAGTCTGTTTTCCTTTTTTTTTCTCGGTTCTTTTAAAGGTCAGCTTGTTCAGGGGTAAAATTTCCAAAACCTGACAGCGGTATGTACCGTTAAGCCAGTATAATGGTTTCCTTCCCTTTGGCTGATGGGTCTTGATATTGCCGACAAAAGAATGATAACAAAACATTGTGATTTAACTTATTGATAATCTCGCTACTTTATTCAAACTGGAAAGTTTAACAAATCTGGGCTCACTTCTGTTTCAGTCTGTATTTTTGATTGCTTCCCTTTCGTTCCCTGTTGTTGTTGTCGGGTTTTTTTTTTGTTTTTTGTTTTTTTTTGATTTTTTGTAGACGCATCTAGACGTTGTTTTCTGTTTCGCGGAGCTGCGTGCGAGCCGGTGTACTTTGTGACGGTTTTCATTACCTGCTCGTTTGACATGTTCTCATCACCCTTGATTTTTTTTTTTTCTTGCAAAGAGTCCGGCGGCACAAAATAGGTGTCTCCAAAACTCAGACCTCGGAAACTCGGACCTCAGATCTGAAAAAGTCCGACCCTCTGGGTTTCTCAAAAACCCAAAGACCCTAAAAACTCAGACCCCCTTAGTGTCTCGAAAACGCAGACCCTAAAACTAAGCTAGACCCCCTTGGTGTCTTGAAAACTAAGACCCTAAAAACTCAGACCCTCTGGGTGTTTCGAAAAGGCTCACCCTAGAAATAAGACAAATTTACATTGCGTGATTGCCGCGCATTACCTCAAGGGGTCTTGTTTACTGTTCGTCGAGACAATGTCATAGCAAAACTTGCAGAAAAGGAAGTTGATTGTCATATTCGTTACTAGCTTGCTCTAAAAAGGGCCACTTTATTTTAAAATCAGATGGCCTGAGTTGGATTGAAGGCCACACAGAACGTAATCGACAAGAACCGTGTGTTGTGTCGACCGTAAATGGCGTCATGTCGATTGACGACGAAATCGAGTGTCATCCATACATGAGGAACATCCTGTCTGGGCCTCTTGGGGAGATGACTGCAAAAAGACACAGTTCTCCTAGCCCATTTATCGGCAGACGGTTAAATTTTCTTTCATGCTTGGCATTCCACCCTTGACGATAAAAAAAAATAAAATCGCATTTGTCGGTTTTACGTTTATCGCATTTGTCGGTTTTACGTTTAACAGGCGCAGTTTGACGCCTTTGAAGGGTTCGTAGACAAATGACACGGGTGCCACCAGGAAACACGTCTTTCCTCCTGCCTCAAGCACTGTTCTGTCACGCATCACAGGACGCCCTTGCCCCCTACCCCTCAGTAGAGAGAGCGATTCAGAGAGCTTCCGTCAATTTAGCAAGACTTCTGTTCGAGCTGTAAACCTTAGCGAAACTCAACCGCTAGAAATATATTGTAGTATCAGTATGAAGATATCAAAACATTTTATCTGTTTGTGATCGATCACGATATGATTGCCGTGACTTGTATGTTTTAGGTATTGATATGATCACTGGTTTTGGGTCTTAAAGGTTAAGAGTTTCCTTTTTCACTCCTTTTTAATCCTTCAGCATATTTGACCCCCCACCTATACCGTCGATTATCAGTTCTTTAACTGCTTTTCCCACAAAGATTCATATCTTAAAGGATTATCTATTTTTCCCAAAGCAGATTTACGTAGGTTTATTTGCGGTTGCGGCGGAACCTCAAAAAAATTCATTTTTCACACAAGAATTCTGGTACTGCCCGGTTTTCCGGAAGTCCCTCTTGAGCTGAGGGACATAGGAACCATGGCACACCCTTCAATTGACGATAAAGGTCAAGGAATGCTTTTTCCGTGTCAGCACGTTTTGATCTCTTTTAAAAGTGCCTGCGCGCATGCAATAGCTCGTGATTATGTTTAATGCTTCAAGTACTAACAACCTTTTAAACATGCCAATCTCTTAGTTTAGCTCTAGCGTTCGCGTTTGATACAATCAAGCAAGAGGTGAGTGGTGAATGAAATATTAACTGATATAGTCATCACATTTCTTGGGTAGCCGTTCGCGTGTAAACTGCAAAAACTTACCGAAGCATAAAAATCAGGACTTCCTTTAATTTATCACGACCGAGTAAATAGTGTCGACGACTTGTTGTATTGCTCCCAGTGGCAAAGTCATCATGCAGTCATCTCTGATGATTTAAGGCAGATTCGTCCCTATGGGTAGGTTGTTCTAATATACTATAAGACTTCGAGTCATTAATCGACGGATCGGATCTGTCACAGTCGAGGCTAAAAAAAAATGGAAACTTCCCAAAATTTTGACGATTCTTTAGTCTTTGCTACCTGTTCATTGCGCAGTTCTCGCTTGTGCTCAAAGAACACTCAATCGGAACTCATACAACATTGACACTTAGACCTGTTCTGAGCAGTTAGTGAAATAAACTCAGGAAGATCCACTGAGAAACATGCATGCAGCTATTCAGATCTTTTTTTACAGAAAAATCTGCGAAACAACAGCTGAAAAAAAGCTCACGTGGTCTGCAGACTTGCTGGCAGTCTTGTCAAAGGTTCTCCACTGCATGTCGGCCACGCCAGCTGAACACAATGAAAGACAACACTTAGCTATTTAACAACTTGAAGTTAACAAGGAAAATCAGTTGACCGCCATAGCAAGTTTATGAGGCTGTTATTTCGATTGTTAGCTCTTCGTTAGAGAAGACAATTTACGTCTGTTTTATTTGATACATAAAAAAACTGAAAAGACTTGAACTGATTACTCGAAGAAAGACTGGACCATGAAAGATGTGGGCTATCGATTGACTCAAAACTGAAAGAAAAGTCAGTTCCGCCTAGCTGCTGAGGTCATGCTCTGTTCACTAAAATTGAATACGGTTATCTAATATTTTGCCAAAAATGCATTTGGTTCTATTCTCGTGTAGAATGAGTGTTCTACATTAAGCTGAGTAAAGTCAGAGGAAGTCGTGCAAAGATCGCGTATCGCAGATCATCATTGGTACATAGGTGTGGCATTGTTTAATGAATTTCTTTAAGGAAAGGCGGCTCTGAAATGCATGGTCACGGCTACGAGTATGATATTAGGTAGATTTCAGTTGAACAGGAATCATTAATATATTGGAATCATTAAATTATAGTATCGTTCATTTTACACATTTCTTTCCGGGTGAGTTCACATTCTTTCGAACCAGGATACTTTCTTTCAGATTTTCCGACACGTTCCGGCCTCTTTTTCGAGGCCAATGATTTTGTACTTTCCTTTACATCTGCGTTGTGTGGCAAGATCTAAGTCTCCCGTGAAAACTGCAGACCAGTGTTTACTGACCGCTTTTCCAGTAGATTCCCTCGGCGTACTTTACAATACCTATTTGTGTTACGTTGTCCCGGAAAAACTTGCTACGTGCATACATTCCTTGGTTCACTAAACAAGGCTTCGCATGTAATCCACTAAAGAGGCTCAACCTCAGGGTTACGTAAGCGATTAAAACGCGAAATTCACGTTTGACGTTTGTGTTGTATCAGTGCGATATGGGATGCGAAAGAGTTGTCGTTCGGATATCGCTCTTTTAGCCGTACATCCTGAGGTTGTAGTTGTCAATTAGCATAAATTTGGTTCACTATGAACAATACAAAGTTTTAGAGTATTTTTGACGCAATCTGTGTGTTACTAATAGTAACTTCGTGAGGATAGCACCAACTCGTGTTTTTGACTAAAGATCCGAAAAACTGCTTGACCCAAACGGTAAGTCAACATCGCAGTCTTGTTGTTCTAAGAGTGTTTGATCCATCGTTGAATGAAATGTACCCCGATAGAAATACATCATACGTAATATAACGAGCACATCTGTTTTAGCTGCTTGTCGCCGAATAACTCAAATCGGACGTTACATCAGAGTTTACAAGTCAGTTAACTTTTTGTGTGTTTTGAAAACGGTATTGATATGGTGATAATAGAGTTAACAATAAACATAGGAGAAACTGGATTAAGGAAAGCGTGATCATGAAGTGCAGACCAGAGAGATTCTGAATTGTTTCATCAAAGTAACAACAATGCGGGACGCGGCAAACGATCAGCAAGAACCACTTTGAGTTTTCTTTATTGTAAACAAATCACGACATCACAAAACAGAGGTCAAAACTAACAGGGCCTTCCTTGCTTCATTAGCTTCTTTCAGCCTTGCTTCTCATCGCAAGAGAGCAACAGGTTACACGCTCATTCATCATTGCCGAATAAAGAATTTAGGCACAATTAAACAATAGACTTTAGCTTAACAAGCTCTTTCACTTGTCAATGAAATGTCATGTTAAATTGGAATTAACCTACTATAACAAATGTTCAAGGGTACAAGCGCAAATCGTTTTGAGATGTTAAATTATAGCACTGGAGGATTAAGCTTGTAGCGGGAGAAAGTTTCAAAACATTTTACTTGAGATAAATTGAACGAAACCCGCGCGCGAGAATTAGGAAATTCACGTGTAATCTTACGTAAGCAAAACAAGTTTGAACGTTTTAACAAATGTCAACAGAAATAAAGCAACAATTGTACAAGAAATCCTGAATTGTCGCACGAATACAACTTCAGCATTGTTTGAAAAGCGTATCAGTATATTAACAACAATAAAGAGGTCATGAGAGCAGAATCACACTGATGAACGAGGTCTCTCAAACTAGCTACTCAACAATTAATATTATCGGTGAAGTTTTGAATGTGTCCACAATTTTCTACGATTTATATTTGAGTCGCGTATCTGCTATGAGTTCCTCCTTTGATGATGCTGAAGTTGAGAAATGTGAAAAATGCCAGTTAAACTTGACTAAGAAAACTAAACTAGATTGAAATCATTGATATGAAGGAATTTATGGTCACTTGAAATGTTCGGTGTAACACTTCACTCAGTTACGTAGTGAAATCGCGATTGTTCTGTTTTCTAACAAGCAAGCCCGAGCAAGTTCGGCCTGTCTTTGACCGGAAATGTGGGACTAATTGCCAACCGCATTGGTGTTTTATTCAGTGTAAAAACGCCTGGCTGCGTCCTTTGTGAATAGGATGACCTACCCCCTAAATTGTGATCATAACGGCTTTGAACCCCGCTGTTGTTGATAACGTAAACTACTAAATTGTTGACTATTACACTGTTTAATTGCCGACGTATGCTGTATCTTTGACACAGGGAAAGATCAAAGGGACTCAAAGAGATTCTTACCTCCATTTGCTTGTCAAACACTCCAGTCCAGAATAG
Organism: Orbicella faveolata; assembly: GCF_042242905.1. Taxonomy (NCBI): domain Eukaryota; kingdom Metazoa; phylum Cnidaria; class Anthozoa; order Scleractinia; family Merulinidae; genus Orbicella; species Orbicella faveolata. The sequence continues at coordinate 14,718,032 of NW_028301558.1, read as the reverse complement.
GAAAGGTATGTTGTGCTGTCAGTGGCGTCTATCAAGTCAAACCGAGCTCTTCATTATCACATTTTAAATACCAAAGTTTACCTTGTTTGGTTAGTCACGGTATTAGAATGTTTTTTGGAGACTGAATACAAACTGCTTGTTTGTCGAATTCAGTTTGTTTTGAACGTTGTTCAGCATGGCTGCTTGGCACTAAAGTCACTGTTATCAAAATTTGTGTTTTGTTGATTCTGAACCTTATCTTGGTCTAATATTATATCGACGAAGATGTCACCGTAAATAGGAAGTCTTTGCGGCGAAAAATCTGGTTCGAAAAGCAAGTCAGTTTAGAAAAGTTATTTAACATTATATTAAGTGTTACGAGATTTACTCTTAATCTTCCTTCGATGTTTGGTGGAATTTTACGGCGTTCAAGTTGATATTGATTCTACCTTCCTTCTAGTTTCTTCTTTGTCGAGATAAATAAAGTGGTTCAAGAGGAGCGGACTCGTTGTCTTGTTCTGGTACGTTGCTCAATGCGAATTTATCCGGGTATGATCAATCAGGGAAGACTGTAAAACGCCTCCGCGATTAATTGCGAATGATAAGATAATCATGCGTTATGGTACGATAGCCTCCGGCCAGGTCGTGATTCAGCAGGACTCTTGCTAGATATCTTCTTGGTAGGTCGCAACTGCCGACGACATGAAGCAGAGAAAGTCACGCGAAGCGAGAGAAGGAGGAAATTTTTATTTCATGCGTATACTGGGATTTACACACGAAAATCGTAGGAAAGAGAAAGTGCTCTGAGTCAAAGCTTAAATGATAAAAAACACGAACGATACTGAGAATTTTACCACGGAAAAACATTCACTCCATCGATGCGAACGATTAAATTTCACCAGTGCTGAATGAATGTACGCGTTGCAAGGGCAGACAGCATAGGCAGACGGAATCGCAACCTTTGAAGAAGTGGCGAATATTCAGATAACGTCTATTTCTTTCTTTTTGCTTTTACATTTGATTATTACTAAAAATATGCTACTTCCATCATTACTTTCAATACATTACTTAACAGGTCATTAAACATCTCACAGCACACTATTTACAGACAATAAGCTGCTTAGTTTACATTTTAACATTTGCATTCTCTTTCATAGCTACAATTTCTCACTTTATTTTATTGATAAAGTAATAGGTTTATTTCTAACTAGTTGCGATTGCGTCAGTACAAAAAGAATTTTAAAAATCGCTCCAACACTCAACGGCATGTAAAATTGCTGAAGCTTGGCGCCAGAATCCCACCGCGGATTCTTGCTAGCGCTGTTGAGTTGAACGAATTAACTTCCATCTGTAAAATTATAATCTCGAAACTGATATAATGTAGCCCAAAAGATGGCTATAAAATGCAAGCCGACTTCAGTTCGACGTTTCGTGGAAAATTTGTTGGCAGGCTATAACTACATTAACAGATTAGTTCGAAAATTACTTGTCCATTGTGCTCTGTCACTCGTTCGTTTCCTGGTGGATTTGCGAACTGCCAGAACCTCCACGATATAAGCGCAATCCCTGCATCAAATCAAAAACTCACCGGCGTTGCAGCCGTGGCGACACCTGGTGAAAGTTAGAACGTGTTTGTCTAACGTAACGCTGGCCTAGCGATCTAGTAAACATTTTAAATTTTGTTGTTTTTGTTTTTGTCTTTGCACCCTGATGGTTTTAGCATAAGTGGCTGATAGTTTTGAAATTAGAAAACATTGCAGCTATAAAATGAGAAAATCGGACTCTGTTAGGTCTAGCTCATAATCAAAAGGCATTCAAAAAGAATAGCCCTGCGTTCATTCCTACACTAACAACGACGTTTTTCTTCGATTTCGTCAGTACGTTTATTAGACGAAATAGCTTAATTTTAAATTTCCTTTGCGTCTAACAAATATTTGATTAATATAGCACGTATTTCTTCCCGAGGAAACATTGTTACGGAGAAACATCATTTTTCTCAACATGGAAAGGTCCGAAAGAAAGGTTCAAATGACGAAATGCAAAACAAGCGAATCTGAACAAACACAGAGAAAGCTTACCGTAAAGTTTTCAATCTGTTGCATGTACCATTATTACCATTTAGTACTCCACTATTATGCCATTTCACCATATTAGGTCAAGACAACGCGCAAAATATCAGCCCCGCCCATTTTGTACTGTGGAGTTTGTTTTCGTCATTCGCAACCGCCTCACGTGCGATCGATGATTATCGGATGATGAAGGATGTATTTCAAAAACTAGAAGCCGAAATACAAGTGGAATAATACTAGTGGAATAATAAATAATAAATCCCTTACTTGATGGTTGAACACATAATACGCTTGGACATGTTGCTCATTGCTTGTATTTTTGCTAAAAAGGCGAGTGTGTATTCCAAGAAAATACAAGTGACAAGTAAGATATTCCAAGGTATAAAATAAAATATCGCTACATACCACTCGAAAGCGTTACATAACTTGTACATATTTTGTAAACGAAAGACAACTGTGAGAAATAAGCAGTTTTATTTTTAGCTGAAATCACTAAGTCGTGTAATCAAAGTGTTGTTCAAAGTATTGTACTGCAGGTGAAAAGCGTGATCAAAGGGCTGCGCTAACAATATACGGAACGTCTAAAAATAAACACTGAAAATGAATAAATTATGAGTCCGTTCACTCACAACATTTATTTTTGTGTACGATATCAATGCTACATAATTCCAGAAGGGTTACAAATTCGACAAACAACACTTGCAGTACAGTTTTAAGGTGTCAAGTTCGTCAATTTTTGTAATGTAGTTATTTTTTGAAGGGCGGAAAGTCCGCTTTAATAATTTAATGAATACGCACATGAGATACACGCGTACGATAAGTTGATTAAAAACTTCCTTACATATCGAGATCTATTTATACACACCTACTTGTAACGCCGTTAACCATTACAATTAGGAAAACCGATAGACCTTCTGTTAATTACAGGAACTTGCAAATGGAAAGGTGTTCCAATTTGGATAAAAGACAAAAATTTGGCAGTTAAAAGTAAGTCCAAAATGACACAAGTGCTACCGTAACAAGGCGAAAGAAAGAACTGAGAAAGTCACGTTTTCGAAATCAATAGTAGAGGTTAACAGGTGAAAAACTGACGCTATTAGTTAGTTTAAATATCGTAAAGGTGGTACTTGTAAATGTTGCGGTTTTACGTGGGTACATCTTTACGTTTTGCCGCAGTGGAAATTACTTCCTTGTTCTTTCATTCGCAGATTTTCCTCGCCCAGTGCTAACAAAATATCGCGCCTCACAGCAAGAACTCATTGAGAGCAACGTCTCCACAATAAGAGATATCAACAATTATGGGTTTGGTCGAAATTATTGCTGTGACGAGTCTCGTATCCTGGGCTTTTCAGTTTTCTGCCTTTGTTTGCCTGTCGCATGGTACACCTATAGGATTTGCTAATTCCTTGGTAAACAGTAGCGATCAGAATTTGACGCCGAGTACAGCTGGGAAAACAGCAGAGGACATCACCGAGGACGATTTCCCACCTCTTAATTTCTACATCAAAGACGTTCTAACTACTCCACTGGATAAATCAAATCATACCGGCAACTTCACACCGAACAACTACTTTGCAGAGGTGCACATCGAAGAATTGCTTAATGACACGCGGCAAGACAACCTGTCGCGACTTAACTATGAAACGTTTTGGTCCAACGGCAGCCTCACGCTCACACTTGTGGACCTGGAAAAACTCGCCAACGGTACAATAAACGCAACGCACGATGTATGGAGCAAGCTTTCAGAACTCGAACTTGAAGACCCAAACTTGCACCCAGGTGAATTCCACTTGTACAATGATCACCACAACACCGGGCGTCATCGGCGAAGAAGGTACGTATTTGGTTCAGACGATCGAAAAGAAGTCACTCTTGAGGAATCCAAGCGGCTTCCCTATTCTGCAGTGGTGAGGATCTCTACGGGCTGCACAGGAACTCTCATTTCAGAGTACCACGTTCTTACCGCGGCGCACTGTGTTCATAGCGGGCTAAAATGGAATTTTGACGATCCTAAGGAGCTGAAAGTGTTCATATTGCGGCATCAGGGCAAAGTGATACAGATTGGAGTCGATTACGTAAAAGTCCCGCGGGGTTGGACTCTGTCTCGGGATTTCCGCTACGATTACTCAGTGATAAGACTCCGTCGACCTCACAAGAATGAGTACTTAGACTTGTATGAAATCCCCGCGAAATTCTCGTTTGAATTGAAGATCCAGTTTGCTTCGTTCCCTGCTGACAAACGCTTGAACACCGTCTGGTATTCTTACTGCAATTCTTATTGCGTCAATCACGCCATTCTGAACCGCTGTGATTCGTTCTACGGTAGTTCTGGAGCGGGGGTCTTTGGCAAAAAAGGTAAAGGGGACAAAGCGGAACGATTCGTCATGGGAGTGTTCTCTGGCTCGTTGCGCGTAAAGTACGGCGGGCGACAAAAGAAACGTCGCATGAACGTCGCCACGAAGATCACGCCACTAAAGTTGGCCCAGATTCGCGCTTGGATGGATTCACCTCCAAGCAAATCGTGAAGCGCTTACACGCATGAAGCCGTCGCTAAGATGCCCGTTCACCCGAATGACTTGAGTTCATAGGAGGCTCCGATCAACTCGAAAGCAAAATCTGCCACGCCCCCCACAACCCCAAAAACTCAGCTAATATGGAATAATGCGGCGACGTAATGGCCGAGACTGCGGAGCTGTTGGTCATGTGACCTATCTAACAAAATAATTTTAGATCGTAGCATTTACGTCAAGAAACTCTATATCAAAGCTGTCATATTTAATGACCTTTCACTCCAGCCATGTCGCCTTTCGAATTCAATCTTGTCTCCACATTCAGAAACCACCTATCTTCGCTATTTAAATATTAGAAAGCGAATGATCTACTTGCTTTAGTAGAATTCTAACTAAATTTCTTTCGAATAATGATTTCCGATTAGTTTTCTTTCCCGCGCGTGCGGACGTCGCCATTTTGTAGACGACTGCTAAATAAATAGTAGCCTCCATTTGGCGCCAAAGTATGCTCGGATATTTGTCCTCGCCTTGCGTGCGGGGGCTGCGGACAGCCAAAACCAAGCTGTCCCACCGAAACGACGGGAAAATAGTCTTTTTCTTCGAAGCTAACAAAAAATAAAGAAATAAAAAATAAAGTTGATTTGGCCTCTTCTAATGTTTAACTTGAGAATTCTGGGTTTAAGCTGACGAGGAACAGGATATTTCATTCAAAATAACACACATTTTATCCTGCCTGGCGACAGCGATCGGAGAGCGAGTTCCAAGCGCGGGCGACCAATTTTTGACGCCAAATTAAAAGCTTGGAGAAACAAAATGTTTCCAATTTTTCACTTTTTACGATCTAATTTGGTTTTAAAATTATAAATCCCTTTTCGTGAATATTTTAGAACACTCTCTCCAGCAAGAAAAGTCGCCCGACTTCAGTGTTTTTCCCGCTAACATGCATATGACATCAGGACAGCTCAGTTTTTCCTGCCGGCTGAATCCTGATTGATCAATTCAAATTTTAGTTGGCGCACCGACCGTATGCAAGGCGAACGTTATCTATTCCGAGAAGCGAACAGTGTTCCGAGAGCGAACTGTAAGCTTCGAGGGACAGATAATGTTCAGGGATAAACATCCGAGCATATACTGTAAGCCAGTTGGGAACTATTTTGTTTATCATCCCTCCAATGTTTTTCACAACACGAGGCATATTCAACCACGTGACGCATTTAAACCAATCGCGTGCGAGCGAACTTATTTGATGGATTACAATAGATGACAATATAAGGCAGCTCAGCCAATCACATTGCAGCATTTGAATTAATGTACTAGTATGTTGGCATTTTCTAATTTCTAATATTTACTAGAAGACAGTTCTTTTTGACATGGCTAGGTCACTCAGCTAAGAATGGTCGAATATTGAAGATATCAATTAAGGCAAAAGCGACGTTTTATTTCATTCCACAATTCACAACGCAGTATTTAGGCAAAACCAATCTATATTAATGGGCCGTTTTTTTCCACGAAGGCGGTGTGTAGCTTTCGAATTGACCAGGGCATCGTGTAGTGGAATATTAGCTTATTTAACTGAATTTAACCCGGTCAAAATAAATGGCAAAAAAGTTGTATTTAAGACACCACGTACTCCGCTTGAACATGCAGTTCAACTGACTGAGATGACTGTATAAATATATATTGCTGGAAAATTCTTCTATATTCAAAATGCTGTAATTATTCCTCCACGTTTACTATACATATGTACAACTTTATTGAAGTAAAGAGACTTAAAAGACTACTGTACTTGAATAGTTTCGTATTCAGTACTCAATTTTTCAGTAGTAGAATCAGAAGTTCATTACTTGATGATTGGCTTCCGGTGGAATCTATATTCACCTGAGACCGTGACAGTACAGACCGAAGGCAGTGAGGTCCGTACAAAAAAAGGGCCGATATTATCCCACCACGGTCCTGAGGAAGCTTGATTAAATAAGGGATTTACACGGCTAAAAATGTTTAGAAAAAACAATCGCCCGAGCACGGACTGACACCGTCCGGCTTCCATCGCAAAATTCTGATTGAGAGAAAAGAAAGTTCAAAGAAATAAAATAAAACAAAAAAACACCAGAAAACCTTTAAAAGTGATCGGGATCATTTGGGATAGAGCAGTTGGATCGGTTGATTTTCGTTATAGGCCCTCTATTTCAGTCTTGTAATAATATGCAAATACTTATGACATTGTAGGACAACGTGAAGCAGAACCGGTTCAAGTTGCTGCTATAAACAATTTAACAGACCTAGGAGTTTTAAAATTTATTCATATCTGTTTTATTTTCGGCTTAAAAGAGAGGTAACATTCAGCAAAGAAAGGCCTTTGGGGTTAAATGTAGGCCTATAGTATTGATACAAGAACTGTTAGTATTCATCAACTATTTTGAGAAGCACTATGTCTACCCTAAAAATTACCATTCCTTGACAGATAACCAGTCAATAGTGCCCGTGTGGTACTCACCTAATATAGGTACGTGCGACCCCAAAGGGTATGGTTTTTCATCCGTTTTGGGCGCAAAATGGGCAATCGATTTTAGTCATTTTGGTCATAAACAGGGTATGGGTTGTCCTCTCTAGTCTTGAATTTGGTATGTTTTTTTGGGGTGTCGAATTTTGAGTCAGATCATAAATAGGGTAGGAAAAATCGCAGATTTTGGTCATAAATAGGGTAAGGGTTTTGGGAAGGTAGCCGCACACCCCACCCAATTTTTCTGGAAGTACGCCCGGGCAATAGTGCAAATCAGTAGTTCTTATAGAGTTTCAGCTCGTTAAACCAACGGCCCCGTTCGTTTTGAAGTTTGTAAGTATGCACGCAGAGACATTTAGCTACAAGGTTTTCAAGTTAACGGCAAACCGCAAACGACAGCTTCAGGTTAGGCGTTTGGCGCTTGGCGTCAGACGTTTGTGATCTTTATCGGTTTAGCTACGAAAACATGAAAGAATTAATTTTGTCGAAAAGGTCGCCATATTGAATTTCCAGCCAACAGCACTATGTTTGATTTCCAAAGGGCAACAAAAAGTCCTACTTTCACTCACTGCCTAAAAATGACATCTAAACTTATCCTCAAAACTTACTGAGCACGTGGTATAAACAGAATTTTAGGATAAAAACCGTTCAGGTAAATCACTTACATGAAAACCTGCTTCTCGGCGTTGAGAACTCCAAACGTGACTGCAGCGCTTGGTCACGTGACCTTCAGTGGGTATGCCGTTTGAAGTTTCCGCTGAACTGAACCGTGGTGCTAAATGTCACTAATTCTTCAGTTAACGTCTCAGACAGTTAAACGCTTTATGTAAAGCCAAAGTGGCTTTCTTTCAAAGTATTGTAATTTCTAGACGATACCAGTGTCTAAAGAAACTTCGGAGCATCGTCCCAACGTGTTATCTCTTGAGGGAGACCAAGCACCAGCTCTCGGCTCTGGGAATTTTGGGACTGTTTAATCCGTTAATCCGTAGCTCGATCTACGTGGTTTTATTACTTTCCAAAGGCAACCAACCACCTAGCTTGTCACTCAACGATCAAAGTTCTCATAGCTCAGCGGTGCATGTTTTTGAAGTAGGGGTATTACGGTACTTTGCGGGCTCTTTATTCTCTGCCTTGACTGCGCGAAGATTGGTCTACTTTGAAATTTTGTAATTAAAGAGAAATAAAGCTGGCTTTGGGATAATATCGCAAAGTGCAGATCATAAGCCCATCCAAAAATAAGCTCCTCAAATATTCGACGCAACAATCCTTTCAATTAGACCTTCTGAAAATAAAGCTCTTGAGCTTAACTTTAGCTTTGCCTATTAAGGAAGAGTAAATTATCTTCCGATTCCCTAATGTTTGAGCTGTTTTTGTATTTTATGTCATTACAATATTTTAGAGACCATTGCAGTGTAACATTTACCTGAGGATCAGTCTAGAATGTGTTTTGAGTCTCACGTCGTCGTTTTAGTCTTCTAGGTGCAACTAGAATTTTTTGGATGCCAAGTCGCTTCTAAATATAAGCCAATTGCTAGCTATTTTTGAAACGCAAAATTCTTTCTAATAAGCCCCTTAATTCGGCAGTATAAGCCCTCCAAAAACAGTAAAACCTATTTTAAAAGATCTTGCTAATAAAAATGGGGGTAAGCCTTTTCTGTAGGATACCGTAATCAGCCCCATTAACCCCTAGAGAGGCAGAATCTGTCTGAGCTCTGAATGCAAGGGAGTTTAGACTTTAATTTAATAACCTGCTTAAATATAAAAAAAAGGTTATGTAAACATTAGTAAAAGAAAAAGGACCCATATTCTCTCTTTGAGGATTTAAGGAATACAACCAAATACAAACCAACTCTGTGATTTTGCATGAAATTTATTTCAGCCAGAACAATTTAGTATTCCAAAGTTGATGTTGCCATGCAACAATATTGTGACGGGGACAATTTTTCAAATTTTGAATTTTTAAAGCAGTCTATAAGAACTTTCACCTTTCCTGCTGTAGTTTTTACCTGTCTTAGAACATTTGAATATCCTTTTATTAGTTTTGTTTACCTTTAGGCCAGGTTAGTAGTTAGTAGTTTCTGTCATCGTAGGAAATTGCCAAGAAATCCAAAATGGCGGCCTTTTTGAAATTAAATAACGTCGTCATGCCAAAGGAAACATTTTGGGCGACCTTCAGCCTCGTCGACTATCACCTCATAGAAATGTCGAACTCAAAATAGCGGTGTTTACTGGTCCAAAGGACGGTTTAGGAAAAGCACTGGAAATAGCAATTCCAGAGAAGACTAGGAGAACAATATAGCGTCCACCGTTATACGACTTTAAAACTTAAACATCATTAAATGTACTGATGGGTGCGAGTACACAGCTTCAAGTTTTAAAGGACAATTCAGTTCGTGTGCTATTCCATCTAAGTGGAATTGATTTGTAACAGCCAGTAAAGAAACTTTGTTTGAATTTTACTTAAATAATTCAAGCTGAAATTACTCTGATTTTTCACTGATTTTCATAATCGAGGTCATAGTTGACGAGTTCGAAGGCCGTCTCTCATATAATAATTATACAGTATGTTTTTTACCAAGTTTAATTCCTCATCTAGAATTATAACACTTCCCTTTTCGTGTTGAATCTTTCCTCACATCTCCAAACTTTACTAGACGAAAAAAAGAGAAAATAATTCTCACATATGCATCGACGCCATCGAGCTAAGGACCAATTTAAGCAAAGTGATAATTAGTTCTATTTTTAAGACTTAGTCGATCATGAAAAATTTGTAGTCATGCTGACAGCCGAAAATAGTTCAAAACGACAAAGCCAATATAAACATAAATTAGCAGAGAACAGAAGTTGTTACAAATTAAATCCTCGTATATCCTGTCTTTTAATATGGAAATGATTAACTGTTCATCCGCGCGCATCAGAAACGGGGCCAGAAACCCAAGAGCCCTAGTTCCTCCTCGAGTTCTTTCTGATTGATAGCTGAATTCCAGCACCATTGATGACACTCGCGTTTGCCTCAGTCTCAAACGCGATCTTGTCAGTACACTGTAAGACTTGGAGATGACGGTGGACAGTGCCAGAGAGGTTCAGTAAATCACGATTAAACATGATTCAAGCGTTAAGGTGGTGTTCAGATACGGCGAGATAGGGGCTGGAAATTGTTTATAACCCGAGATCAGTCGTTGCTTTCTGAGTGACGTCCTTAGGCCATTACAATTACGAGACAGGGCTGAGAAGGGTAGCTGGAGGTTTTGCACCCACCGAGTTCGCACACACATCGACTCAACTAGAGATCAAGAGCTTATAATTTCTCTTCCTTTCACCGAACAATAATCAACAAGACAACATTGTGGGCATGACACAAAATCACACAAAACATATTTATTTCTCGTTCTTTAATGACCTTTAATCCATTGAAGGTGAAGGCGACCTCGAAATAGAAAGTTTATAATGAGTTCAGGGATGCGAACTCGATTGGGTGCGAAACAGTAAGCATTCCTAAGCAGAGGCAGGAGGCACGGTGGCCTCATGGTTAGTGCGCTTGTCTCCGATCGACTCGAGCGGTCCGGGTTCAAGACCTGGCCGGGGACATTGTGTTATATTCTTGGGCAAGAAACTTCACTTTCACAGTACCTCTCTCCAACCACGCTGACATTGAAATTTAACAGCGCTCGGGGTAACCCCTGCGATAGACCAGCATCCCATCCAGAGGGGCAGTACAAGTACTCCTAGTGGCTTCACGCTAAAGAAATTAAACCAGGATAAGCTCCAGCTGTAAGGGCCAATGGCTTGACGTAGACTTAACCTTACCTGTGCAGATCAGTGCAGATGTTCAGATGTTTCAGTGGAGTCTCTCTTTCTGTTAGACCTTTTGAAGTCCTATAGAACCCTACCCAAACACCATGTGAACAGTGTTAGTAGAGGTATCCGTACCTCAGTATGAATATGCCAAGTCAACTCATAATTTTGCACTATAGTACGAAAGAGGTGACTCGCCGTTTACTTAAACGGGCTAACTTCTTGATTAGGCTTGATTACCAGCCACTGTTCGGGAAAGGAGTCCGCATTAGAAAGGATGGATGCGCTAGTGATATGTGATCTCTAGAGCAGTGTTATGGAAGAACTTACAAAGGACGCCCCCGCACGGATACTAAGAGAAACTGCTGTCATTGATCTATCATTGTATCATTGCTTGTGCGTCTTAATCATTTTGCTTCCAGTCGCTGAACGGGTTCCAATCTGTTCTAGGTGTGTGGGTTATAAAAAGCTAGAAGGATAACGTACTGTAAGTGGTTAGATACTCGAAAGGGTCTTGATTTTCGCTGAACTTAGTTTTAATTGAGTTTTCAAAAGAACTCTAGTATTTTATTCACAGGAATGTTTGAATGTTTGCATCTAAATCAGTTGCGAGCAGAATTTGCCTCAATGCATGCTTCAGTAGCAAGTCTGACGTCAGCAGACAGTCGTTAGATCAAACTGGTCAGGTTTGATTGAGGAGGCCGCACATATTTGGAGAGCGACGGCCTCGTTGAAAACTGCTTAACGTACTTCTGTATTGGACTGGGCGGCACCTTGGCGACAGTCTGCCCGTGAAACATGAAGGTTGAAGGTAAATGAGCGCTGTGATGAGGCTTTCACAGAAAGCTAATGAACTCTGCAACACTGAGAAATAACTCCAAGACGCGTTAGAGAACTGATTAAACACGCAGTTAACTTGAATCGAAAGAACCGAAAGATCAGTTGAGCTCTCTGCAAAAGACTTTTATTAAATTCCGCTAGCGGCATTTGATCGTTGTAAATTCCGTGCGCGATTGGTAAGCATTCGTCTTTTAGTCAGCAGACAATGTCGTTTAACAAAAACACTCAGAGTTTTTTTTTTTCTACCGGCTAAATGACCATCTTGTGAAGCTTATCAAGTGTGAACCTAGACACATTACTGTGAATATTGTTTTTAGAGGTCTCTCACTCTTAAATTTTCTCATTTTAATAGTTTATATTAGCATGTGTATTCCAAGCCATTGGAATACACAATTGGCAAAATGTTTCAAACATCCTAACAGCCACCGAAATTAGAAATTCTAAGCATTTAAGGATTAATTTCTTTCGTACATAAGTCATTACCTTGAAGTAGTCCAAAATGGCTGATGTCACATGACGTCATATTTCTCGAGAGTAGACAAACAGTCGGAAAATTACGAAATTCCAAACTGATATATATAAATAAACATTAAGTGTGCAACTTATTCCCACAGTAATATATATTCCATTAGCGACGAAATTAACGAGGCGGATGATATAAAAGACTATACCAGAACTGCATACAAAGAGTAGAATTTACGAAAGTGCAAAGTAAAATGTTTTCAAGAATTTATTTCAACAAGTCATTGTTACAACATTAAAGAAGTTATTTCCTTCCCGCTGATCGTCACAATTCGGTCCGTCTAGCGGAACAATGTGTTCTAAGCTTTCTGAACAAAGAAAATTCTTCTGGAAAGTTCCAGAATTTAATTATTATAATGAATATTTGAGACATCTCGATCATTGCTTTGCGCAAAGAAGACTCATCACTCGGTCAACAAACAACAAAATACTTGAGTTCGATCAGGCGTTAAGTGTTTAAATGCAGCCTTTATTGAGGACAAGTGCTCTGCTATTGTCGGTTGAATCTTTTTTTTTCCCTTGTCCGAGTAAATGAACCAAAAAGCCGACTAACCGCATATTGTTTATCAGTTCTCTTTTTTAACTGTTTCCGTTGCAACCTGTTCTCCGGTGAAAACAATTTAATTTTTTGTATTCTTGCACAACGTCAACCCACAAAAACCTGGTGATTTTAAGGTTTGTGGTTTCGCAATAACAGGTGTTAAACGTTAGGCGGAACCCTTTGCAAACTCTAACAGTCCATTCAACCTTTTGTAAAGTGGAATTCAATCAAATTAATGTGTTGATCGTCAGCGTCGGAAATTATAAAACTAATGCCCTCAATCAGCATTTTTTGACAATGTTCAATGCGTAGTTTTTTTTTTCTCTCGCCGTCTTTGGAATGATCATCATTAGATAAAGCCGGTGGGATTGTTTATCAAGTTTTACGAGTCGCAAAAACTATTTCAATTTCCTTTCCAAATTTTAATCATGTGCAGAGGCGTCAAGCGAATTTCTAATAAGGAAAATTGGCCTCTATTTTTTTTCTGTCTCGAGAATCTTTTATGCTCTCAACCTCGATCGCCGGTGAATTTTTTTTTTCGACAATATCGGCCTCGTGAGATTGAGCATGTGCACTTAGGTTCTTCATCGCAATTTTCCGCAACATCCGCAAGTTACTTAAGAACATCAAAACAAGATCACGGATACACACAACCACAGTTCACTCTCGAGTGTACTTCAAGGAAGGAGGTGGGAAAAATGAAGTACGTCTTTTGTTGGCCAACAATTGTACTCAGTACGTTTTTGGTAGGAACATTTTCAGGAGAAGTTGTCGCGTCGACTAGACGCAACGAAAAGGACAGCGGGTCTCAAGAAAACATTAACTTGCACAAAATAAGACGATCAAGACGAAGCCATGGCAAAACCGGGGACACTAAGCCTTCAGAAATGACGACCTTTGGCTACGAACACATGCTCACGGCGTTTGTCAATGATGTCGAAGAAGATCTAATCGACTTCAACTACGACACGCTGTGGCACAATGGTTCGGAAACATTGACTAGACTGACAATTCGCGATCTTGAAGATTTCAGAGCAGTTAACGGATCACATCTTCACCACGTGGTCGATTCCGCGATAATTGACGAGCCTGAACCAGAACTTCTGTCGCCATCTCAAAGAGCAAGCTATCGATCAGTTATATCCGAAGTCGAGCAACCCTTAAAGTCTCGCTTAAAAAGACTTATTTTTGGGCGTGACGGCCGCATCAGGTTGAACACTTCCAGTCAAGCACAAAAATTTCCGTTTTCAGCGAGCGTGAAGATCTCAACTGGTTGTACGGGATCCCTGATCTCTGAGCAGCACGTTCTGACATCCGCGCACTGCATCCACGATGGTCAGCGGCTGCTTACAGAGATCGCTAACTTGAAGGTGGGATTTCTCCGGCGCAATAAAAAATTACGTTGGGTTGCCGTGAACAACGTTAAGTTCCCGCAAAACTGGCGTCTAAAAAGTAGCCCCCCAAGCTTTGATTATGCCGTGATCGCGCTGCACCGAGCGCAAAAACGGCCATTTCTAAGGCTTGGAGTGATTAAGGGTCGACATCGCTATAAACTCCACTTTTCCAGCTTTCCCGGGGACAAAAAATCGAATTCGATGTGGTACAGCCACTGCGAATCAGCAGTAATGAGCAATTTATTGATCTGTCGATGCGATGCGTCCTCAGGAAGTTCCGGCGCCGGAACATACGTCAGAACACATCTTCTAGAAAAGGGGAAAGATCGTGTAATAGTCGGTATTCTATCGGGATCCGGGCGCGTCCGCTTGGCTGATGGCCAAAGAAAGCTCTTTAATCTTGTCACCAAGTTAACCAACTTAAAGGTGAGGCAGATTTGCCGCTGGATCGGCGCCGGGTCCACAGAGTGTATCTCGTGGTCATCACGAAGCGCTGATATCCACGGGCGTCTTCAATCAGAACCACGTGGGTAGAAGAATGGTCGATAGACATACGTAAGTGTTGTGACGAACAATGGGCGGCAGAGAAACGCAACCACAGTGATTGAAATACTCCTTGAGAGGAATGGTAGCTTCCAGTACAGTATGAAAATACTGTTAAGAGACACTAATAAATAACATAATTTATTTAAGTAATTTTGATAATTTATTAAAAATAGTTGAGAGGAAAAAGATAATGTATCTGTATGCCAGGAGTATTTTAACATTTTAGAAGTGTATTGCTATTTGCAGTGTTTTATTAAAGTCTCGGTTCAAAATCGAAGCACATATCTCTTTTCTTTAACGCTACGAAATCTGAGCCACAGTTAAAACTGGCTGAAATGCTTGGTTACAAGTCAGTGTAGTAATAACATTGACTGTTGATAAACCCTTCTGATCTAAAAAATGACGCAATATTTGATAACAGGCAACATTTATACCTTCTCATTATCACCCTCACACACAAAACCTTTTATCCAAATTGAACTCAAAACAAACTAATTTCTATGTTATATCAGGGTTAACGTCTGACCTCGTTTTGAAACAGAGGCGATGGCGACAAGGAAACGGCTTTTGGGTTATCTGAAGGGCAGGTTAGTACATGCTTTATAACTTTTTTTTCAAAAATTACTTTGTCATCAAACCTATGAGGCATGTCAACTCATGGCTAACTGCAATTCAACTTGTACGAAAAGGGTTTTCATTGAACTCATTTTTGGAAGAATGTGATGATAGTGATTTTACCGCCAAGATATTGGTGCAAAGTGTTTTAAAGAACGTCAATCGATTCCAAAAATGGTTTTGCATTGCACTGGGAGGCAAAAGAGAGAAGCGAAATACTGTCAGAGATTCTGTCAAAGAATAAACGGAAATATTGTTTCTTGCAAACAATCATAACATACCGGGACAAATGATCCATTTTTTTTCCTTTACACTGATTTTTCCTGTAGATTAAAGTTTTCAATTCGATTAACGTTAGTTATGCAAACTTAAAAGTAGCGACGTTGTTTTTAATTTCACGGTAGGTCTATTTTAGTATATAATATTTCACTCTACGCAATATCGCCACAGATCTCGTTTCATCTTGATCATGATGACAATTGAACAATATCGTGATTTTTAGCCATTTTGATAGACACGATATGTACTTCAGGTAAAATTGTTTTATTAAAAAGAACATCCTGATCTTTCTTATTAAGAACCTCTCCAGAAGATCACTTGAAACCTTCTAAATTGTCCTGGGAACCCGTCATTTGAAGCTACCTGTGAGCTACCTCACCAGGGCGCCATTCGGAGCAAACCGCTAATTTAAAGCTGCCCGAGGGTTTCAGTGCCCAGGAGGGAATTCTAATTTCGGAGTAATTATTTCAGAATAGATATCGTTTAGTACTAAAAATGTTTCAGCCGAGTTCCGGAAATCGGTCGCATTGTTGGTATATGACCCAGCTATACAATTAGTCAGCAATTTTAAATACCACAAATGTGATCAAAAATCTTGTAACAAATTCGCAAAACGAGAGTTCAAAAACAGATGATAGTTGAAGAGAAAACGAGCTTCAATCAGGAACAGAAAGTGTAGTCGATAAATCGAATTCCAGCTTTCTTTAAATTGGTCGGGTTTATATTTTAAAATGATATCACAAATTAGTAGTAATTTTTCTCGGTTCACCGCAAATCCCTGATACTTGTTAGCAGGCCACTACTCCATTGATCTTTGATAATGTCGTTGGCAGTTTGAAAAAACAATTTCGACCCGATAACAGTTTTATTGAAGTTTTATTGGCCATTTTTCCGCTAATTATTCACTTACGAAAAGCCCAAGTTTGTTGATGCCTTTTTTTTTAATCACTCAGCGAATTCTGGTTTGTCTCCTTGAAGGAGCTACGACATGGTTTGCGCATCTTGAAAAGTTAAGCCTAAATTTTTCAAGTTTGTTTGTAATCCGTGTTAATCTTCTCCATCCTTGACCATCCTTGTTCCTTTACGGTTTATTGTTATCTCTTTGGTGTTTTTCTACCTTAATAATCTACTATTAATCTAGAAGGTAAATTCAAACGTGTCCAAAATAGTTCAAACTTCTGCGACTAAGCTCCTTTAAGTCCTAATTCATGGGTGAGTTAAAAAAGACTTCGTGTCACTGAGTACGTTTATCAGTCGACATGAAGAATCGAAGGGTGTTTGGTATCGTCATTTCCTTCCTGATTAAGTGTCGTAGACTAACGGAAACGCGTTTGCAACAGTACCATTAACTGCAAATAACCTCCCAAAATACACCCCATTGTTGGGCCAATTCGACTGTAACAAGCTGAATCATAACAAAAAGTGAGTCAGCAAATTTATTTTTTTGGTTTCTTTATTTTATTAGGAACGGCAAGTAATCCACCAAAAGAAAAGAGAAGGTCCAAATTAGCTAAGCACCGCTAAGGTGCGTCAGATCTCATTAACTGAACGCAACGGCCGTACTGGAAAAAAGAGCAACGACTGAACTCTCTACAAAAAAAGACCGAAAGTCGATATTCTTCCAGATCGGTTTTGAGAAAGCTTGGCAGATGAGAGATTTATTACACGATCTATAATTAAAGCAGAGCATAAAAACTTTACCCGGTCCAACATGCTTGGAAAAATACTGGCCCGACATAACACTGATGGCCTCGCCAGGATGCATATATTTACAGAGTCAATAGTGTCAGGCACGAGGTTTTTGTATAATTATTAACATCCGACATCGCGCCAAATAAAAGTATCGGAAACCATCATTCAAATGAATACAATGTTATACAAAATCATATTTTACACGCATCGTTATGCGACTCCAAAACCAAGTATTTTGTTACATGATACAGCGGTTTTTTATCAACTGCCGTAAAACTTCAAACAAAGGGACGGACTATTATTTTTTTGGAGGGAGGGAGGGGAGGGAGGGGAGGGATACGGGGTTGGGCAATTTTCTGGGGCATGAAATTTTTTCTTCCCTTTAGGTTGTGCATGGTTTTTTTTTTTTTGGTTGGGCAATAGCTTGTGCCAGAATTTTTTTTAACATCAAAAGTGGAAAGCGCTTGCTTGATTTTTTGCCCATGGCTCTCCTTGAACGATTTTTTTTTTCAGCAGTTTTTGCTGTGTAGGAATTATTTTTCAGAAATTGCCCAATTCCTCCTCCTCAAAAAATAATGGTCCGTCCCTTATATGTAACAGCGGTTTTCTATCGATTGTAGTAAGACTTTCAACTAAAGTAATCACACTGGCCAATCACAGGAAACGCAAATAACGCAGTGAACAAACCGACCCTTCAACAGAAGTCATTTACCGCTCGTTTCCATGGCGACCGGTGAGAGCAGCGCAAAACGAACCAATCACAATGCAAAGAAAAATTAGGCCTGGTAACCATTGATGTTTTCGTTTTGCTACAACCATTCGCGGATGACACAAAAACACCATGTTTGTTTGGCTTCGTTAGAGCAAGTTGCATGGTATATTTCTCTCAAAGAAACTACCACAAATTGTCTAACGCAAATGTAAATAATTTTCTGTTTTTGCTATAATACTCCCCCCCACTTGCTTAGAGGCCCTCCCCTCTAGCTATCTAAATGGTAATCTGCCACAATTTATAATCAAGAACAATTATCTTGAGGTAATTTTACGCGTTTTAAGTTAGTTTAATAAAACACGTTTTAAGTCTTGTGGAAATGTGCAATAAAACAGCACTTATAATATGTAATGTCTGCTTCGTTCACTTCCTTTCTTTTCTATTAACCATAGCTGATTTACATGTATGACAAGATGTAAGCCAATGATCCACTCTCTACTTACCGACTTCGAACCTCAAAAAGTCGTGACGAAAATATCTCACTCAGGGACTTAACAGAGCTTCTACATTAACTGCTCAAGTTAGACAATGCAAAGCCAGAGCAAAGGCACAATTACATTCCAACAGCTAATTGAAAAACTGCTCTAATTTCTTAAACAGATGTTCTGTGACACAATTAGCTTAGAAAACTATGGATTTATTACAATGGACATACAGTGGTTTTCATTAGAGTGTCGAAAAGTAATTGGTTTTGCACTTACCACGCTACACAATTGGCTTAAAAAACTCGCCCCACTTTTTCATCCAATCAGAAGTAAAAACCAAAGCCAATCATGACTCACTCCAAACGTTTTCCTGTGCTTTGCGACAGCTACGTTACTTCGAGTTTTGATTGGTTCACTGTTGTGTCTGTGTCTTTTGTGATTGGCTATAGCGATAACTTTGAGTGATTACACTGAACTGAAAACCGCTCTATCACTTATTGCTAAAAAACATCATTTACTGTTCCTTGATCCTGTGAAGCATTGAAGAAAGGTGTAGACCCTGTCTGTGGTTTTTAAATTTGGAGAATTGTGTCTTTCCCTTAGACGTCAATCAACTTCTTAAAGAAGCAAGTCTGTGATATAAAAAAGATAAAAAAAAAAATTGTTATAGTAGTTTAAGAAAAGCTAATCTGTTAAGAAAACACACAATTATACATATCTACGGTTGCACTTGACCCATTTAGAGGCATGGTGACCACAGATCAAATTGTCTGGGTCTGAGTCCTAGCCATGGACATTGTGATGTGTTCTTGGGTAAGGCACTTTACTCTCAAAGTACCTGTCTCCACCCAGGTACCAATTGGTAAATACCAGGGGTAACTCTGCAATGGAATAGGATCCCAACCAGGGAGGAGAAGAAATATTCCTAGTCACGCTACAGAAACTCTGCCTTAGCTATACCTTAAGTCTGTATCCAAGCCAAGTGGCCCATCAGGCTAGCGCTAATCCCCTGTTTCTGTAGCATGACGCAACTAGGAGTATTTCTGCTACCCCTTGGATGGGATGAGAACTCCCTTGCAAGGTTACCCCCCGGTATTAAATTTGCCAGTATCCATTTATACACCTAGGTGGAAAGAGGCACTGTAAGAGTAAAGTGTCTTGCCCAAGAACACAACACAATGTCCCCAGCCAGGGCTCGAACCCAGACCACTTGAACTGGAGGCAAGCACACTAATGATGAGGCCACTGTGCCTCCAACTGCCTTAGTTATAGCCTACAGTAATAAAATAATTTCTGAGATCTTCTATGAAACATTGTCATTTCTCACCTTTTGCTAAGTTGGTCTTCCTCTCCTTGAGATCGTTGTGCTTCTTGATTTTTGAGGGAGGACGTACCAGGTTGTACAGCTTCCAGCTGACTCATAATTTCTAGGCCATTTTCTTCTGCAACTTGCTGAATCAACGCCTCAACCTAATCAACGACAATGGAATCAAAAGAGTTATTGCTACTGAAAGAGATTAAGAATGAAATTTACAGGAAAAACCAAAACTCTTTGCCTCTGATTTCTTTTCCTTTCCTGCAATCCTCAAGAAAGTGCAACGCAACAATAGAAATAAACTTCTATTCACAGCAAATACAAGCATTTGTACTTTAGCAAATGAAAGGCTCAAGAAAACCTGCTAAACTACTTAGATGATGTACATGTTGCTACAGTCAAACTTCCGTAGTAATGGTCACCTCGTGGCATTTATGTTGGCCACCTCTCCAAAAGGAATTTTTTTCCTTCCAACTATACATCTACATATTGTCTATAGACCCGTATGTTCTACCTTTGGAGACTGAAAACTCCCTGCAAAGCTCATCTGCCAACAATGGCCAGTTAATTCTGCCCCAGTGTGCCACTGTTCTAGAGCTTCAACTCTATAACATTGTCTGTGCATTACAATAACAGGCGTAAAGTAACACACTGTCGGTAGTAATATTATTGACTAAAATGCTCTGTTAACCACATGAAAATGTAGACATGTAGCTGTCATTACCTGGTATAAATAATAAATATAATAATCAAATCCTACCTGGTCTTGAGGAGTGGACAATGTTGTGGCTTCTCCCATAGCACTTTCCAGCACCTGAAACATAAAGAAATAATTATATTATTTTTTTAACTTCATGATGCTATACTCTGTGAGGAAAAAAGCATTTAATAATTGAAAATTATAAGAAAATAGCCCAAAGAAAATACATATATTGATTGGTTTAAAATCGTATTTCTATAACTCGATAGGAACGCAGAACTAGCATGCACTGTTAACGTAATGATGGCATGAGCAAAGAGAATTTCCATTTTTATAATCATCTAGTAAACACGTTTTCTTTTTTGTCACAGAATTTTCTAAAAGAAATAGAAACCATGTTCTCCATGTTCTCCATGTTTCTATCAAGTTATAGAAACACTCGTGGAAGTTTGGGAGAAAAAGCTGTGGAAACACTTGCCTGTTGGCTCATGTTCCCACAACATTTCTCTAATATTATTGTTGAGTTATAGAAACATGGTACATGCTATTTCTTAATACTGAAGTTCTCTATAGGGCTACCCACACAGAACAGAGCTTGTGTTCCACATATAGTGGTTTTGTATTAAAAATCACTACCTTTAAATTATACGAAATATTAACTTGTCGATAAGCAATATTCAAAATAGAGGGTAGGTGCCAATTGACAGCAAAGCAGGCAGTGAGCAAGTGTGGACAAAATGCAAATAAAGGGGGGTATCTATGGCAACCTCCCATAGGTCACCTCCCCCTGGCACCTGTCACACTGAATTCTCAGTGGAGAATAAGTAAACTTACCTAAACACAAGGGCCCATCATGAACCATGAGGCAGGTGGGATGGGGCAAACCAAAGGCAAAGCGACAAAGCAAGGCAAAGCAAAACTACAAGGGTGAAACGGCACAGCAATGGCACAACTACGCATGCCTGCAGCGATCATCCACTGGCCAACAGCAGATCTCCCAGTTAACTCTGATTATTGATAATCTCATTAAAGGATGGTGCCTACTTTTGTTAGTGCGCACACGTTCTGCGCATCACGCAAGCCATGGTTTAGCTCCACAAGCGCGCTGGAGCTGACATTGACGCAATCATCTACGCTATCACGTACACGACTAAAATGAAAGCAAAATTTTCCTGCTGTGACCAAATTAAGTTTAATGAACCTGTACTTAAACCAGGAACAACAGAATAGCAGCAGATCGCCAACCACTAACTGTTTACGTCTTCCAGCTGAAAACCTAGCTGTTATCTGTCACACATTATACTGAAATCCAACTGTAAACATGTACCTGAAGATGGCGTAATGCGCGTGCAAAACAAGTGTGAGATATGCAAATGTCTTACTTACTGGGGAGGTGACAGGAAAAAATATAACGGGCACCGTAAAAGTTTTCAAAAAAGATCAATAACTTTAAAACATGTGTGGTTACCCCTACATTTTATATTGTGAAATGGAAGTGGCAAGTCTATTCAACATGTGATTAGTTTCTGGTTGTGAACAAAAGGTATTTAGACTGTATTTTAGCCAAACCAGAGGAAGGCTGTCAGATACGCTAAAAGCACTTTTGCAATGAATTTGTTACTAAAAACATATCAAAAATGTTTTTTTTTTGTTACCATTTGCCATTTAGTTAAACGATCTTTTTAAATGTATTTGCTTTTCTGTATGTAAAGGTAAATTCTATGGAAATCTGTGAAGAAATATCCTTTCCTTCTTTTTTCAGGAAAATGCTGATGTCAGCATTTTTGTTGAGATTCAAGGCTAATTATCTTGAAAAAATGTGTGGCTACTCCCATTTTTCTTTGTGGATTCCAATAGCCCTTGCAAAGATCTACTTTTTCCGCGTGGTCTTAGCCTGGCGCAAAAACCTTTGCAATTAGTAGGCACCGTCCTTAAATGTAGAAATGACATCAACTCAGAAAAAAATCTGAGTTCCTTATGGGATTTGAACCCACAACCCATAATCTAGCCAGACGCTCTAACCACTGTAAGTTGAGCTACAGTTAAGTAGATGTCATTTCAACACTTTTATATTGATGTTAATATTTCACTTTTAAGAAATAGAAAACAAGTTCCATGTTTCTATCAAGTTATAGAAACATGAATGGAAGTTTGGGAGAATGAGAAATGCTGTGGCAACATGAGCCAACAGGTGACAAATGGTAAGCACCCTAGGTCTCCAAGTCCAATTGATTAAAAAGTGTAAAAGATAGTACTCCTTGACATTACCTGAGTGTTGACATCCAGATCTTCAAACATGCCTTCAAATTTTTGCATGGTGGCTGAAATCTGTTGAAGCAATCATCATAACTGAATTTCAGATAAGTACTTTTCGAAATTAGCTAGTTGTTTTATTTAGAACTAGCCTCCTGTGCCAGTGGTGGATTGAGACCTTGAGCTAAGGGGGGGGGGGGGGGGGGGGCAGACTGGTTTCTTTTACTTGCCTGCCAGCTTTTCTTCCTTCCTCCTTTTTCATTTTTTACCCAAAATAAGGGGGATCCGGGACCCCCTGGCTCCTCCCCTAGATCTGCTGTCTGTATGCAGATGCCCTGTGGGTTTGTCACACAACCTTAAGGGAGGAAGATTACCAAAGAGGCCAAACTGAAAGAGTGTCTGCATAGGAAACTGCTGTAGAACTAGCCATGGTCCAGTTTGTTTTAAAGAATAGTTTACCTTTTCAAGATCCATTGACTGCATAGCTTTATCCAGACCTTTCACAACACCATCCATGTTCTTTGTAACCTGAAGAAAACATTAAATTCACACATTCAGGATTTATCAATTAAATTAGTTAAAGTTTTCTTAAGACTTTAGAAAGTACTATATCTGCTTGATCTGAATAACACTCATCAATATATTCTTGGTTGGAAGCCAAGGTAAGTTTGGAATGTGTAGGATACTGAGGCATAGTGTAGACTTAACTTCACTTGAAATCACTACTAGATGTTTCTCTACTGCAAATGTGCTTCTATGGACTGGTCACCCATGTACAAACTGATAGGCCATAGTTTACATCCTTCCAGCTTCAACCAGAAATGAAAGGTGTAAACAAAGGTCTCTTAAGCAAACTGAGATTCCAAAATCGACATTCTTGTTAGTTTCACTACAGAATAAAGCATCATAAGTATTGAATATTGTTTGTTACTGGAAAAACTGCCTTGTCGGCCTTTTCCCCCCAAGATATTTCACGTGCAGTTAGAATGCAGTTACACATACATGCACACGTGAACTGAACACAGGTTTTGAAGTAACTTTTGAATAGTAAACAGTACCTGTTTCATCATCATGGCAGTTTGAACTTTTGACGAGACAGCATCCACCCGAGATGCAAGCCTCAGATAGTTCAATCCTTCATTCTTCTTCCTGATTGCATTTTCTGCATAAATCTTTGCTCCTTCAATGTTCTTCTGTTGTAAAGCCTTCAAAATTAAAAACTGAATGGTAAAATTGATTCAATCTCTTTTTACACTTAACTTTCTACCAGACATTCCCTTCCTGCCATGATTCCTTGCAAACATGTCTCATAGAGAGAATCGCCCATTGCCAATTATCAATCATCTCGAAAAATATTATTCCTATTGCTTTCTTTGTAGTACACCACTGCTTTTGCACAATGTAAAAATAGAAGTGGGTTTACACTAGCTGAAATGATCATGAAAAGGAAGACTTTTAAAGGCATATTGGTACAGGGCCATTATATCCAGTTGGTCAGACTTAAACAAACTGCTCATACAGTGTAAGTGATAAACTATGCCACTTCAACACAGTACTCTGTCAAACATAATAGATTAGGAAGTTAAGTAGACAGAGTCAATAAACCAGCACAAATTAACAAATAGATTCCATGTTGCTGTACGTGTCTTCAGTAATAGATCAGAGATGATGTCAAAACGTGGTAACAACAAAAAAGTGGCACATGAGGCAATGGCGGATTGTCACTGATGTTCTTACCACATTTTGGCATCTTCTGTGTGACTAGTACTCATTCAGAACAGACGCACAGCAAAAAGGAATCTACTTGTTTCATATAATAAAAAAAACAAACAAAAAACAAAAAAGAAAGTTAATGATGTCATCTGTGAGTCTGTCCTCTAATAGATCATAAGAAAGAACCAATCAAAAAGAGAGAACTTTAAAACATTAATAAGCTCGTATGTGCTAAAATTATTATAAACTTTTATATACCTTTTTCACTTTTGCTTGTTGTGCCTTTTCTTCCTTCTCGCACTTTTTGGAAGACTTTTCCAACTGTTTGGCCGTGAACTTCAAAGCAGATGACAATAAAAGTTACAAACTTGGGTACATTAACTTCGTCCACCTTCATAAACATTCATTATCAAGCACAACCACTGGCACAACATGATAGCTTACCTTCAACTGAAATAAAGTATCTGCAAAACGATCAAAGAGAGTCAAATCAGTGTGAAATAGATCGACACAAATGACAAAAGACAGGCATTAATTTCGTACCTTCTATTGACGGCATCTTAAAAGTTTATTGAAGCTTTTCTCCTGATAAACGTTACGTTTGCAAGTTGGCTAAGCAGTGTTTCTGTCCACCATTACCGAAGCGCCAAAAATAAAACTAGTTTCCAGTCTCTCGTCATCAATGATGACGTCATTAAAGTCACCAACTAAAAAGGCAATGCTTTCTAAATAAGGACTAAAACGCCGTGATTTTCTCGTTGGGTCCCCCCACAAACGTGCTCGTGTCTCGTGTTCTCGCCATCTTGGAAGAAGAGAGGCTGAAGACCGAACTTGAGAAAATTTTTGCTGTATTTTTCGTCATTCAACACGTAAACTTGGTGAGTCATTCTGAAATTATAATACGAAACTATCCTGTAGCACCTTTAATATTAGTGTGGCTCGTATAAGGCGGCGCAATGAAATACTGTAAAGGTTATGTAAGATTAAATTAGCTAGATCATACAAGTTAAGCTAAAATGATGGCTACTTTTGAAAGCGATAGATTCATTTAAAACGAATGGAATTTCCCAATTTCATTCTCTTATCTTGCGACAGATTCACATTCGTTAATAATTCTGCGTTTAATTTAGAGTGCGTTGTAACAGGTGCTTGCTTGTTGAACAGAACGCAAGGTGAATTATGAAGCTGGCGCCTGTACAATCTTTTTCGTAACACTCCGCACATGTGAATGTATTAAAGTTGACTTTTCAAGTTTGATTTCTCGCGTTGCAGACTGGTGTAACAGATTTAAAACGCGATATCTTAGAAACTTACATTGAATTTTTCAGTTCCACCTTTGGTAACCTTTTTCAGGGAAAGTTATAATGCTTGCGCCAGTAAGAACTGCGAGAATTGTTTCAAAAGGCAATCATTACCAATCTGAATTTATGGTTGACCAATGTCTTATATCTGTAAATTTTGAAAATGACTTTGACAGTGTCCACTCAAAGCGACATTATGAGGTTAGCCTCAGTCAAAAGGAGAGTTTCAAAAGAAAGGCAAAATCAGCATCAAGGTTTTGGTATTTTGCTAAAAAGGGTAGTTCTTTGAACAGCTGGCCCTGTCTGTTTTTAAGGATTGACAGCAGCATCCGCCAGATAAATCACTATCCAGTAGATAGTGCAGTTTGTTTTGTCAACAGTTATCCTCTGGATAGCAATTTATGAGGCCCTGGTTGTTCAAAGGATGGTTGACGTTATCCACAGGATATATCACTTTATACCTAACCATGCCCAGGGTTCAAAAAAAAAAAAAACCCATCCAGTGATCTGGGACAAGTAGATTTTCCCTTCGGCCAAGAAACTTTCTCTCCTTACTTGCCCCACGGGCAAGGACCCAGGCAAGCTGTTCACCAACTAAATTTTTGATAATGATTTTGAGACGAGAAGGTAAATTTTAGGCTCAAGGGTAATTAAGTGTTAAGATGAAGCTTGATAAAAATTACAATTTATAGCGTTGTTTTGTTGATTGTGTGATGCACGCTCACGGCTCAGAAGTGGTGGCCTAGCACATGATCAAAATCTGTCCTGATCAAATTTCTTTCCGGGATTAAAAATAGCCACGCTGGGCACAAAAATGCTGTGTTTATTTCTTGAAATTTTAGCAATTTTCTGCGAGCATTTTCCAGGTTCTCTGTACAAAACGTAACTCAGCAATGATATATTAAAGCTGTAGAAATTGTATGCGAAAAGAAGCAGCATATTTCTACCGCGAAAACGAAGTCAGCATTTTTGGTACTAAAATCCAGATCTCTGTTTTTGGCGAAACATGCAAGTTTGCTAGTGATAACATACTTGGGTGCTGCTGAGCGAAATGAAAAGTATTATATTATTAAAAAGAAATGGATAAGTAAGTCATCAAAATACTTTCAGAGTTCCTGGAAGATGACTTAAAATAGTGCTTCTTTCAAACGAAGATGTTTTCCCTCAACTGAAACTATTTTGCATTCACCCAAATGAAAAAATTTTCAAATTCGACACTGTGCCTGTGTCAAAACTGAAGTGGGAAGGCCACTTGTTGTTGATTCTGCCAGTTATAAATTTCTTGCACTTCTCTTCACAATGATTTCTTGGAGCTAGACAAGATGCAGGTGAACATCCAAAGAGTTGAACACGATCTTCGACGAATTGAACATATTGATTCAAGGCTGTATAATAACAAAGATACCCAGCGTGTAATACAGGAACTAGGAAGTAAGTACACGAACAAACAACAACAACTTCACAAACTTTGTTTCTTCAACTGGGAGGCACTGGCAAAAGATGCCGTGGGACAAAATTTGATTCCTGATGACATTCTTATCACGTTCGAAAATTCCAGGGAAAGTTGAATTTGACGCCATAAAAACATCTGGTGATGGTAACTGCCTCTATCGCTCTGCTTCCCTTATACTTGTTGGGAACGTTCAAGGTGGAATTCAAATATTTTTTGAGCCCTGATGCCATAGGAAATAGAGTCAGTCAGAATACAGGAAAGCTGTTGTATATTCAACGGTATTACATCCAACCTTCCCATCGTACACCACACATGTCCCATTGATTATGTTGGTCACTACTTTCTAT
This sequence comes from Orbicella faveolata, assembly GCF_042242905.1. Taxonomy (NCBI): domain Eukaryota; kingdom Metazoa; phylum Cnidaria; class Anthozoa; order Scleractinia; family Merulinidae; genus Orbicella; species Orbicella faveolata. The sequence continues at coordinate 14,690,471 of NW_028301558.1, read as the reverse complement.
GGCATGGTATAACATGGTCATGCCATGCTCTCTAATGGTAGACCATGGACTATCTCACTTGTCACTTGTATTTTTTCATATATACATGCCTAAAGGCTGGTGTGTATGCTGAGAAAATGCAAGTGACTAGTGGTGTATTCCATGGTATACCACTTGAAAGCTTTATGTAACTAGTATATCTAATGGATAGCATGGTTTGTTTTGCCAATTCTTATCACCCTTCAAACAACAAGCCCCTATCCATGGGATATATCACCATCCAATGAATGGCATAGTTTTTTTGTGAATGCTTATCCACCAGCGAGCCATTTATCCGTGAGATAGAGCTACATGTATCTGCTCTTTGAACAACCAGCCCCTGGTGGATATTGTCATCCACTCTTTGAGCAACTGGTCCCTGGACCCAAATTAGAAGGTCAATTATACAGCAGTCAGTTAATCCAGTATTGTCGGCACAGCTATTATCCTTTAGTTTCTGAAAACTGTCCAATTTGGGAAAAAATAGGACAGTTTGTCTCAGCCAATGAAATTAAGCTCTTAACCTTCTGAAGATTATCCAAGGCCACACGAAACCTTCCAAAGATTTCTGAAGATCACCCAAATACTCCCGAAGATTTCTAAAGATCCCCCAAACACTTCAGAAGATTTCCGAAGATCACCCGAATGATTCCAAAGACTTCCAAACATCACCCAAACACTTCCAAAGATTTCCAAATATCATCCAAACATCTCCAAAGATTTCCAAAGATCACTTGAGTACTTCCAAAGATTGCCCGAACAGTTCCGAAGATTTCCGAAGATCAGCTGAAGATTTCCGAAGATCACCCAAACACTTCGCAGGATTTCCAAAGACTTGTGACAATCTCCAGCGATCTCCGAAGATCACCAGTTGTTTTAGAAGCTTTCCCAAGTTTCGGAAGATCGAGGGCCCAGTCTGTTTTTCTTCAGAGATAGTTACTGTAGTTTTCCTTGCAAAGCTATATTACCTCACGAGCTGTATAATTAATAAGTAACAGGACTACATGTTTGTCCAATTTGGAAGTAATTGGATTCAAAAAATTCCTCTGCAGCCTCATCCAATTTTGGCTGTCCTCGGAATTTTTTTCATCCAATTATTTCCAAATTGGACAGCATTTAGTCCTATTACATATACAAAGCGTCGATGCAGTTTAAAGTAAAGCTGCCTTACCTATTAATCGAGTCAGCTTGATAAATAATCTGGAAACACTAGATATCAGGTAATGGAAACTCTATGTACTATAGGGAAAAAAGTGTTTTTCTCACCTAACTGGGCCCAGTTATTCAAAGGGTAGATAATGCTATCCATATCCACTAGACAAATCTCTATCCAATGGAGAAGTGCTGACAACAAACTTCACTATCTACCAGATGGTGTGTTATCTGGTGGAAAGCGTTATCCATTCTTTGAACAACTGTAGCTAGGTCTTTTAAAATAGGAAATGTTACTGTCTTGGTATGATTGGGAGCATAGAGCCAACAGTGGGTTCTGTCCTTGTGCACCATTACACAAGAACCACTTGTACTGGTGCATGAGGACACGCCTCGAGAAGGCATTGTTCATTTAAGATGCATTGTTATCTTAAGGTAATTGCATTTTTCTAACGGGAGCTTTTTTTTTTTTAGAGGCACTTACCATGGCAGATGACTTTGATGTGGAAGCAATGCTGGAAGCTCCATATAGAAAGGAGGTGAGTTGAAGAATAACTACAACTGTGTTTATGAAGAGTGGAACATGAGTACTGTTACGTACTGTGTCTGATGGGCTATGTTAGCTTTGTTCACAACCTTTTACATCTAATTTTCACTTAACAACAAATGGTAAAAGTTTATAAGTAAAAACTGGGCTTTGATTTTAAAGAACATGGTGATGACATTTTGAGGTAGCTGAAAGATTTTAACCACTCGAAAAGGAGTCGGTAACGTTATCTCCCAAATGAGAGTCTTTGGGTGAGAAACCTTCAGGAAAAGATTTTATCATAGTTCAAGTGAGGATGTCACTTCTTGGTTGCTAAAATCCTCTCTGGTCCTTGATTGGAGTGGTCAATATATCTTTAAGTGTCTTTTCTTCTTATCCAGGTATCTGACCCCAGTATCTTATTTTCTGTTTTGTAGACTTGAAATTACAGCACAACCAGCCTTATTGAGGTAGTCAACCACCTCGACAGAAATGACCTTTATTTTTTATGATCCGATAATACTGAATTTAACTTCTTATGGGGGAAAAAACAAAGATCCTATTTAAAGTATTTATTTTAATAATTATTGTTTTTGAAATTTTTGTTCATGGTAGTTCTGTTATTCTGATGATGTGCAATGTGTTGATGATTTTTCTCAACCTGAGTTATTTCACTTTGAGAATCAACTCGCTTTCCAAACTTCACACATGCAAAATTCTGAAGAAATATTTTTCAATCAAAACTTTGCTATGTAACTTGCTACAGACTGTCAGACCATCAAGATACTTTTGCTTCTTCAGCACAAAGTTGTTTCAAAATCAAATTATACTTCTGTGCATTTCTCTAATTAGACTGAGTGCCTTCTCTAGCTTTTGCGATGACCTGTAGAGGTGGGTATGATGGTGCTCAGTTTTGTCCAGCATTATCAGTCACTGCGGCCATGCCATTATTGATTCACTTTTGGTGGTACAAGTATCTAAAAGTGAATTTAAAGACATGTTGAGTAAATAATATTATGCTGTCCCTATTTTGACTTCAGCACCCCACTAAATGTAAAATTAAATACTTCAGGTACCAGTAGACCCCAACATTGGCCAATTTTTACGATTTAACTTATTTACAAATTTGAAAGAGGGGTTAACCAGGAATTTTTGTTTCCAAATACCATAGTTGTACAAAAGTGCCATCAATAGTAGGACTGTAAAAGCTTACATTTCAAATGTCATGAAATGAGTGCAACATGCTTGTTTTACACTCATCTTTTCAAGATTTTCCAGATTCCCATGCATTTTTTACAAATTTTAATAGATTAGGAAAACAAAAATTTCTCAAGATCGACTCCTGTGTAAACTGATTCTCTTTCGCTCAATGGGTAGGCAAAGGATGGAAAGAAGTTTGCTCTTGATGGTTAGTATTGGGTGCAAGGCTGGGCTGATCCAAAGGCTGTAGTTTTACAGTTGGTTAATTAAACTGTTTACTTTGTTACAGACTCCACCTGCCCAAGCAAATGGTAGTAAGAGTGAATCAAAAAGGCAAAGCAGTGATGGGGAAGAAAGGAGAAAACGGTAAGATGGTGAAAACATGCATTGTGTAGGTTTTACCTGTAAAGGGTGTGTCTTTGTCTAGGTAACTGAAACTTTGGCATTATTTCCTCTTGGCAAAACAGATAAATAACTAAAATGTTATTTAGACAAAATCAATATCAGTTCAATGTGGCTTTGTCTTTGGCCAGTTTAATCCCAACTCAAGTTAAGGGAAACTCTTTTAAAACTAAGATTACAAAATGAAGGAAAATCCAATGCACAATTGGCCTCAGTGGGGATGAGCTAGGCAGCGTAAAAGTAAAAGCAAAAAAGAAAAACATCTTCACTTTTACAGTGTACCTCCTGACAACCCATGTGAAATCTGAGCGAATATTTCTGTTTTCGCCCTAGGTAGAAATTTTAGGTTTTCCAAGGCATTATAACAGCGGATGATCACTGGACTGCAAGATGTCTGGTTTTTGATGTTAACAGGTTGAAGTAAAGGCACTGACTAGGGGAGGGACTGGGTTTACTTATTCCAGTTTCAGCATGAAGTTGTAATTAGGCAAATGTATTTATTGCCTTTGAAGGGAATGGTTTTAAAAACATTCATCATCTGATGTTCCTTGCTGGGACATTTTCTCTATATTAGTACAATACATGTTCAGTCTTACCAAGCTGAATGGTGTCATTGCTCTTTATTATGAAAATAATCCTGCATCATAAAAGGGTACAGCCAGTAAATAGACATGTAGGAAGTCCTCAACAGGTTGTTGTGCACTGTAGTTTGACTTGCACTACTTATTTCTTTCATTGAATTACAATAACCACACTCTTGATCGTCTCCTTTGGGCAGTGTTCAACTGTATAAAATTATGCTCTATACACTTCACAAAAGTGTAGAGCTGTTCATCACTTGGCTTCAGTGTGCCATGTTTTCTGCTTCTTATTAATTTCTACCTAGGTAAAACTTGCTTTCTAGCTACAGATGTGCCATAACATGTGTTTTCTCATTTTGAACAGTTATTTGCATCTGAACATGATCCACTAAGGCAAATGAAGGTATTGTATTTCTCTACAACGTCAGTGTTTACACTGCGGAATCATGGCTGCCAGAACTGGAGAGAGTGTTACTAAGCATCTTCAATGCCCTACATAACCACAACCAAGTTGCCAAAGATCACTAAAACCTCTCAAAGTACTTTTATTAAAATATCCACTAAAGGGTCTGGTTCATGGATGGCCTTAAAAGGCTGTGGGTGTTAAATGTAATATTAATCAGAAAACTTTATCTCTGACAGTTCTGTTGGTCTTTTTTTCGACAGAAGTCAACGAAATCGCAGTCGCAGTAGAAGCCCAGACAGGTAAGAAACTTGCATATGCTCTATTATTTTGAATTAATCTAAAGCTGATCATCTGCAGGTTTTTCAGTGTTCAAATGTCCTTTTAGGCTAAGGGCATTTGGTGGCAGAACATGACTTAATTTCTCTCTAGTGAAGTGAATGTATGTGTGGCATAAAAGCTGTTTTCATCATAAAAACCAACACTGGTTCTGGATTATTTTTTGCAGGAGTCGTCGACGTCGTAGTCGTAGCCGTAGCAATAGCCGTGAAAGGTAGGTACTGACTGTGTGCTCCTTTGAAGGAAAAAGGAAAAAACAGAAAAAAAGTTGTATTAAGTTAATCTAAAATACACCTTTTAAACTTGTTTCAGAAATAGAAGACGACGGAGCCGCTCAGGAGGTCGTGAGAGGTGGGAGATTAGTTTTTCAGATTCAATTATTTCTCCAAACAAAAATTATATTAAATGTTTAAATACCATATTAATGTTTTTGTGTGTGTGTATGATAATGTATGTTAACCCATTGACGCCTGTGCCGGCCGTAACCGGCCGTGAAAAAAGCACGTGGGGACAATTGCCTCTCCTACCCTCCCTGAAGATCTTTAGGTTCTCCTATTGTTGTTAAGGACAAATAAACCAATCAAAATCGCCTTACTGAGCATGTTTTTAGAGGACTTTAGGGGTCCTAGAAAGACGGTTTTTCATCTTAAAATTGTGCGCTCGAAAAGTGCAGTAATCATGGCACGTTGCAGGTTAACTCTACAAATTTCCAAGGTCTTGTTTTCATTCCTAAAATGGAAAAATAACTCCTTTGGGACTTAAATGGAAAAGAGAAACACAAATCAAATTGGTAAAGCCATGGCTGATAAAATGACGGCAAAAGTTGTCGGCAAAATTCTAGCTTTCACTTTAGTGTGCATAATTAATTTGAACATGTGGTCGTGCAGCAAAGCATGTATGGGAAATTTTGAATATTTTTTTGCTTTTAGATAGGGTTTTTTGCCTCATCTTGAATGAAAATTTATGCCATAGCTTTCACTTGAGTCACACTAATGTTCTCTATAATGTACACCTCTACTGTTTGTGATGTGGATGTCATGAATTTCACTTGAAGTGCAAATACTTGTTTTGTCATCTGTTCAGCAACACGATGAAAAACAAATTATTGTCCTAATATACTCACATTTCTGTTTTTCAGAAGGCGTAGAGGTCGTAGTGCTAGTGGCAGTAGAAGCCGTTCAAGAAGCCCCCCAGACTCCAGAAGACGTAAAAGGTTGGTTTTGAAGTTATTTTACTCTGTTGAAAAAGGAACCTATTAAACCCCAAAAGCAGGCTTATATTTTGGTTAACCTTATCCCAGTCTATGTTAGTTTCTTCTGTAACCCCTAAATACAGAGTTCCATATGAGTTTTAAGGTGAGGTACCAATGGGAAATGCAGTTGTTCAATAAATAAGGGCCTTGGCAAATGGTTAGTTATTTTAGAATAATTTGTCAGGTTAGGTAAGCAAGGTCACCAGGTTTTTCGCTTTTGACCATTCTTGAATAAAAGTTCCTGTTTGCCTTTGGCTCTGAAATAGACATGTAAATATACGTTTTCTTGCAGCAATGACCACAGATCTAGACGTGAGAGACAAAAAAGTGCAAGTCGCAGTCCAAGTCCATCAAATCGTCTCAAGAAGGAAGAGTTGGAAGGAAGTGATGGCAATAGAAGTCCATTTGAGCAACGTTTGGAAAGGTACATGTAACTCGTGAGTTTGAGAACCTTACCGTTCCCTCTCTAGGGACGCTAGTGCTGACAGTTAAACTGAATTTTTCCCACAGAAGAGAGCTAAAACCGGCAGAGGATATAACACCAGAAGAAAGGGATGCAAGGACAGCTTTCTGCATGCAGCTTGCAAGGAACATTAGACCCAGAGACTTAGAAGAGTTTTTTTCAAAAGTTGGCCAGGTAAGTCATTTAGTCATTATTTTCAAGCCTTCACTTGTCTTACTGCACTCCCTTGTTTTATGTTTCTGCGACTGAGTCTTTGGAACAATGTTACTTTCAGGTTGCTGATGTGCGAATTATATCTGATCGCAACTCGAGACGTTCCAAAGGGATTGCTTATGTTGAGTTTACAGATCGATCAGCTGTGCCTTTGGTGAGATTTTCTGAAGCATTTAATATCCCAAAAAGCTAGTTGTACTCTTATGGTAACAGGTTTTGAATGGTTGGACACTAAAGTAGACCACAATTTGGCTATGGAGTGTCTGCTATCCTTTCTCTGTTCTATTTTAGAGTTAGGAGTAGCCAGATGGCTCATTGGGGCCATTGTAACTTGCCTTTTTATGTGGTGAGGATTGTTTTTATCCCCCCTTTATGAGATGTCAGTCAATCAGTCAATTGAGATTGTCTTAGCAATGTGCTGGCATCTCACTTGAAGTCTTAGTTGAAAAGAGGTATTGTCCAGAACAGTCGGAAAAGTGTCCTAGATACATGGTCCATTGTAATTGTGACGGTGCTTTGATGTATTTTAACTCTGCAATTATGACTTTATGTTGTCTGTTTAATTGCACTTGTAGGCCATTAACCTGTCTGGTCAGAAACTGTTGGGTGCTCCAATCATGGTGATGCCTACGCAAGCAGAAAAGAACCGTGCAGCAGCAGAAGCAGAAAAACTTAAGGCTCCACCTGGCCCCACAAGACTATATGTTGGATCCCTGCATTTTAACATTAACGAACAAATGATCAAAGCAATCTTTGAACCCTTTGGAACAGTTGAAAGTGTACAGATGATTTATGATTCAGAAACGGGAAGGTCAAAAGGCTACGGTTTTCTCCAGTTCAAAGATGCTGATGCTGCCAGGCAAGCTATGGATCAGATGAACGGATTTGAACTTGCAGGCCGGCCCATGAAGGTTGGCCCTGTAACTGAGCGAGGAGACTCCTCATCTTATTCATTCCTGGATGATGAAGAGTATGAAAAAGGTGGTGTGGAATTAAACTCAACAGCTCGAGCTGCCCTTATGGCCAAATTATCTCAAGGCCATTCAGCAGGTGTGTGTTGCCAGTGTGAATCGGTCAGTGTAAAACAGACAGTGAAAACCAGGGGTAGAATGCATACTACAGACCTTGTGTTACCATACAGGGCTCAAACTTGTGACTCACCGGTTGCCAATACAACCAAAAATCTAGTGTTGGTGACCAGATAATCACCTTTTCGTCTGTCAACCTTTTATCCTCAAAGGAAAATCAACCGTAATTTTGGATGGAAGATACAATTTATACGAATAGATATAACAAAACAAACCTGGGATTCTTCAATCATCGACTGCATCACTATGTAACACCCACATTTTACCCCTAGTCTGCATTTTATACTGATGAAGCATAAACATATATCCAGAAAGTTAGCTAGCTTCTTTGTAGAGCAAAGAGCACACAAGATGTTCGTGTATTTGTTCAGATTTCAACTGGGTGAGTATCGCATATCACTACCAGTCAAGTAACCCCTTTACATGCTAAATAGATCGACGCAATTCCTCTATACAAAATAAGGCTGGAACTTTCTGGTCACTTTGTTTTATATGACCATAAAAGGGCTTGGACTTGGTTAAGGATTCATGGAAGGCAGTATTTTCTGAATGTTGATGAAGAATCATAATATCATACAGTGAGACATTGTGACATTTTCAAATATCATATATCGAAGTACATCACAGTCCTTGAAGTACTCTTCAGCTCACACAGCATATCTTTGTTTGCAGGTCTGTCTGTGCCTGGTGTTCCAGCACCAGCAGTTGGTGTACAACAAGCTATGGCTACACCAGTCTCAATCCCTCTTCCTACACAATGCATCATGCTCCTTAACATGTTTGATCCAACCAAGTAAGTGCTTGATGTGCAATTCTGTAACTGTTACTTGTAGTAGTACTTATAGTGTGCAGTATATACATGAAAACATCAGAAAACTATACATACAGCTACTGGTTGTTCAATGAAGCTTCAAATATTTACAGCAGTATGCAGTGATATTGTTGGATGACTGCATGAAGCCTACACAGCAAGACTGAAAGAAAGAAGTTAAGGGTGGTATGAAGGTTTTTGGCAGGATTGTTGCATCCTTTAAGAAAAATGTTCATGAAGGTGGTTAATCAACCCAGTGTCTGGCCCTTAATCTAACCCCGGTAAAGTCGCAAAGAACTTCACTTCCAACGTTTCCTTGTGGCTGTGCCCATTGGTATCCTTGTACATTGGTACATAAGGAGCAGATTATTAGGAGAGCTATTCGTGCAGCTGTATCTCTTGTGTCTTCAGGAGTGACGTAACTGACGCAGTCATTACATTAAACCACTCACAACTTTGTTATCTCTTAAGGGAGAAAGACCCAGACTGGGATGCAGACATTCGTGATGATGTATTGGAAGAATGCACCAAATACGGTTATGTATATCACATTCATGTGGACAAGGCGTCAAATCAGGTCTGTATAACATTTTTAAACCAGGCATTTGAAAACTAAAGGTAGTGATAGGGAATATCTGTGTCACTGTCTCTTTTCCCAGAGGTGAACATAGAATAATATTTATCAACAAGGCAGTTCAATTAGCCCGTTTGCCCAAGGCATTTTTTGTCTGCTTAGCCAGCCAAGCCAAGCCGCATCTTTAAATTCAAGTCAGCAATATTCTCCCAAGTATTTTTTAAATTGGGAGCTCCTAGCCTTCAGAGAGGGGCAGAAAATTGAGCCTTGGTGGCCCTGGGGGTATGGGTAAATGGTCTCTTGTTGTTGATAGAAAATAAGTAGTGCTAAATGAACTGTTTTGATTCGGCAGGGAGCTGTATATGTGAAATGTAGCAATGCGGAAGTTGCTGCCAGTGCATCAAAAGCCCTTCATGGGAGATGGTTTGCAGGTGAGTTTCACCGATTGATTTCTACTTTGCGCAAATGTTTGGTGTAGTAGTCAGTAGTCCCCAGTAACAGCGAGTTATTGGGGCTTTGTACGAGAAATATCAGACAATGGGGTCCTATAGAACTATCTTTATGCACACTAACATACCTTTTATCTTCAACTTTTCAGGTAAACAGATCATCGCAAGGGCTATTCCCCTTGTCAACTACCATGCCATGTTCCCTCAAGCAGTGTCTATGACAAAACCGTTACAGCCATCCACTTTTTAAGTGACCAATATTGTTTCGTCAAATTGTTTGTAGTTTGTGGAACTAGACGTGCAGATTCGAATTTTTATTTACTGTGCTGTTGATGTTGTTTAAATATTTGTGGAGTAGAAGAACCAGTGGTCCCTGTACTCGAATCACGTCCTTATGAACATTTGGTAATTAGACACTCCGTTCATATGAAATTCTGCAATTGACAGAGTACGTGACGCGGGTTTCTCAGAGTTCCCGCACGTGCTCGGACCATTTTCGGACGGGACCATATTGTAAGAATTGTAAACGGGTATTTTCAAGTGTATTAATTGAATTGTACACTAGAATGTAAAATTAAAAGGATTTTTCGAATGATCGTTATTGCCTGGCTTTTGTTTTCTCAAGATTTATTGTCTCTCTTTTGTTTGGTTTTGCACGTGTCAAAAAAGTTAAAATTGGCTCATATTACACACGCTATTAGTCGCCTAGTTTAACGATGAAAAAAAAAATAGTTGCATGAAACTTGTGCTGCTCTGACGTGAGAGGCCAGAAAAGGCTTTTGAACTTCTGCTAAGACAATCCCGTTTTTCCCTTTGGCCATTCTGAATGTGAATTCGAGTTCCATTTAAATTTTAGCATCTTACGGCCTCTATCTTCAACCAAAAGGGCGCTTTCTTTGGGAAAACTTAAAATGGAACTCATTTTTTCAGAACGGTTATAACTTATTTGAAAGTTGCGGGTATCTTTTGCTCTTCTATATGATATCTTATAGACGGATATATTTCTTTGTTTGGGTGAACTGGTCCATTTTTAATTCGCTCCGTTTTACCACGTTAGGGCCGGGTAGCATTAGAGCGAATTCAAATATTTCCAATTTTTGGTGAGGAAAAAAATTGTCAAAAATTTCGCAAGTTCCAAATTTTGGCAGTGGTCGCATTAAACCAACATTTTAAAACCAAAACGTTCCTGATTGAGATATACGTCATAAGATCTATACTTCTCAATTAACTCTTCGCGGATTTTTCTCCACGCTGCATGTTCTTGACTCTCCGCTCTACAGCAACTCTTGATTTTCGGCCCATTAATTGGACGTGCACTTTGGTTGGGCTTGCGTTTGTGTTGTTGCTTGCGCCACGTGCGATCGAAGAAGATTGTCCCGCTGAAGCCATCTGTTCAAATTGCTGCCAGTAACCGGATCCAGGGTACGAGTCGTAATAATTTGAATAAAAACGCCGCTCATATTCCTCGTTTGCATTGAAATAACTAAAACTCGTCAGATGGACCGGGTCAGAAAATGATTTGGCCCGCCATCGCACGTGCCAAACTGGACTAAAGTTATTTTCTCGCCGTAATTTTATTCAGACATGTTTTAAAAAATATGACTTAAATGGTTCAAAAAAAAAAAAAGACAAAACAAAATTGTTTGCTCTGCCAAAATTTGGCAGCCTTCGAGGCAGCACTTCGGCTTCTTTGAAGATTGGCGAAATTTTGGCAATCCGAGAAAATTTGGCAAGTTTTTGAAACTGGGGGTCGCACTTATTTTACGCTACTTGTTGACAGAGTTATTACTTCCACAAACAAAATTGGCTCTAGCAAGACCGAGGCCTTAAATATATTTTATTTAATAATTGAAAATGCTGGAGCAGAAACTAATGGTGCCCGGTTCAAACGTCGTACTTCACATGAGCCGAATCGAATGCTAATGTGGGAGAACAAAGGAATTTTTTTTATTTGCATTCGATTCGGCTCATGCGAAGTACGGCGTCTGAACTTGGCCTTATTAGTGATAAGGAAACGTTCTCTTCCATTATGACAGTAGTCAAATGGGTTTGAAAGGTCTGATGGTGTTGTGCGAAAAGTTCGGTGTTTATTTAAGGGTGGAATCCATTTATACAGCAAATAATAGACACTTTTCTTATTTCCTTTGGAAAAACGAATATTTTTAACTTATTCACTAATTGCTTGAGAACGAAGCTCATTATTGGTCGTGGAAAACATTTTAACTCCCCACGAAGCGCATTGAAGGCTGACAGCTACTTTTGCTCTTCATTCTACGCGATCTGAGTACATGCAATGTATGTAGTCAAGCGCTGTTAAGAAACTTGTACGTTCATCCAAAAACTTCTAATACTGTAGGCAGGAAAGCACAGAAGTTGTTGGTGTAGTTGACGTAGTCGGCGGGATTTCGCAGGCGAATAATGTTCATTCATTCGGTCACGGCGGTTAGGTTTCGGCGGCGGCGGAGATGCTATTTTTGCCGCTTTCGTTAGAGGCTCGGAGACTCCAACGCAAACAATGCACGGCTGGGCGAAATCCCTCGAGGGGAGGGGGGGGGGTACTACCGTATGAAAAGGACGGGGTGCACGTCGTATGTTTTAGGGGTTAAAAACGCGATCTTAGAACCTCGTAGGGTGTTCAGCCTTTAAAGGTCCACAGCGGGAACTTCTGCGCAAAAAAAAAATGACTAGATGTAATGTGTTGTTTTAGAATTGGTAGCTCTTGGGGGTGAAAAAAAAAATAATAAAGCCATGCCCACCCAACAGGATCTCGGTACCTCTTAGCTAGGGGTTCTTTTCCATTTTTTCGACGAGCACTCACCCCCTTTTTATATGGGTGTCCCCCCGGGTGAATCCCGCCAGCAGTGCATGCTAATGTTCATGGTGTATTTCTGACAAGTAAGGAACGGAGATGTTAAAGAAAAGCACAACTTTTCTCCAAAACTTTATTTTTCGCCAAGGTCGGCCCAATTGACCATTCTTAGTCTCTAACGTGCAAAATTTGGCTCGATGAAGGATTTCATACATTTTTGGTTAACCCTTTGAATACCAACTATGCATATATGCGTTATTAATGGTCGTGCTCTTTGTATCACTTGTGACGTCATCAATTTAAATGTCATCAGATATTCTTGATAAGCAGATAGTAGTGCTAAGCTAGGCCTTTCCGCACAATGGTCAGGTTTAGATATCGACGACATTCCGACGTCGCAAATCGAAAAACAACGTTATCAGTTTTGGTGCAAAAACGGTGGTAAAATGGTCCACTACGCCTATGATTGATCAAGGTCCATTTCTAGGCTTCGCCCGTAATTAACATCCAACTTTTCACGGCAGCCAGAAAGAACATACAATGCAAACGGTAGCCAGTGTAAAAGGGCCGAGAAAAACAGAAAGTAAAGGGGCAACAAACAAAATTGAGAACGGTTAATGGCAAAAAAAGTCCAAATTTTGGCTTATGCGCATGCCCGGAATTGAAGTTTTGCTCAGTTTTGTACCTAATCCTCGAAAAATCTCCCCTTTTAGTAAAAAAAGCTTTTTTAGCAAAACTTAGGCTTATTTAGCGTCATGGCAGCTAAAAAACCTGACTAAATGGTTAAAAACGGTATTTTTTGGCGAAAGTTTGGTATTCAAAGGGTTTTAAAACTTCCTGTTGGTAATTGGCAGTGGAAGCAAAACCTGTTTCAGTTCTATCATGTTTAGCTTCTCACTGCAAACACTGATTCGCGATGACTTTCGTAATTACAGAGGAAGACAAGAAGCAAGATGTTTAAACAGCAGGAATAATATTTGACAGTTTCGAGGCAGTCGATCTCCGTTGATAGCCAACGCAAATAACAAATAACATATGATCGAAAAACACTCTGTCGATGTTACGTTGTTCTGATAGCTGTCGTTTCTTAATTAAGTGACTTGAGTGTAAGAGCTCGTGGAGGTCGAGAACGTCTTTCAATTAGTTTCAAATATTCTAGATCTGAATTTTTGAAATATAAGCGCTGCTAAAGAAACAAAGATGTGGGCGGTTGGGATGTTGAAACAAGCTGCTCGTATTAACAAAAATTGAAATTTCGCGGAAAGGTTTTGCAAAACGAGACGTGCACGAGAATTTTGCGCGAAAAAGAAAATTCTTGGCAGGCGAGTTAACCTTTTATAAGTCTTATTTATCTATGGTACATATTGGATATCTATTTACTTTCACTCTGCGCGGGCAAAATTTCTCGCCAAATTGACGAATTAAAACCCTCGTGAAAATATAATAAGCCCGGATTGATTTAAGGGATGCAATTTTTATGTGGACTGTGTCGGAGTGACTGGACACGGCCCTTTGTGATATGTGCTTTACAGGTGATCACGTACTCGACTTCCTTAAAAACTCTTTTGTTTTCGAAAATAACTTTTTTTTACCTCTCTAAACGAAAACGTGTGTAAGGGAAACGATAGCGAAGTGTCACCTGCCTAGAAACAGCTGATACGTAATCCCCAGGCCTGCAAGCGTTCTGACGTTTACTCAAAATGCACATATTCTACAGCGAATTTTGACAATCAGTCGTCGACATCAGCATTTCTGAACTTCAGATCAGGAATTGGAATAAGTCGAGCATGAATGCTACCGTGAATTCGAACCCATTGGAGATTTCTACAGAATTCAATCACTCCGTAAGGATTTGTCCCTCGCTCAGCAATGAATTGGCTTTTAAAATATTGAAGTATTTGATATTCATAGTGATTTTTGTGACCAGCACGTGCGGCAACTGCTTCGTCTGCTGGGTGGTTTGGAGACGACTGCGTATGCGGACGGTGATGAATTACTATTTAGTGAATTTAGCCGTGGCCGACTTGGCTTTCACTCTAATATGTATACCGTTTGACTTGCCTGTTCAAGAGAAGGCTTGCGTGTGGCCGTACTTCGTCGCCCTTTGCAAGGCACTGTTTCCATTACAGACCATGTGTGTTAGCGCGTCAATTTTCACGCTGGCTGCGATCGGCTACAGCCGGTATCGAGCTATAGTTCATCCGTTTAAGGTTCAAATGGGACTCGCTGCCGCAAAGAAGTCCATCCTCGTCATCTGGATTGCCTCGTTCATCTTGGTACTGCCGTACGTTCTGGTGCTGAAAGTAAACCCCTCGACTGGCCGCTGCGAGGAAGATTGGCCCGAACCTAAACAAATTTACAGTCGCCTTTACTCGTTTGTGATCTTCTTCATAGACTATGTAATACCTCTACCGATCGTGTTTGGTTCCTACCTTAAAATTTGCTGCGAACTGCGCCAAAACGAGCCGAACACGCCAGACGGGCAGGGGGGTAATCAAGTACGGGATTCGGAAAAGGTTTTGAGAATGTCCATCGTTATTACCATAGTTTTCGCCGTTTGTGCGTTACCCAATCACATCGTCTGGCTCGTGCTCGACTTCAACGGTAGTAACTGTGCGCAGTGCAATACGTGGGTTATCTTGGCTAATATTTTCATTTTTGCTAATAGTGCAGCTGATCCCATTGTTTACACAATATTCAACGAGAAATATCGGGAGGAGTTTAGAGGTCTTCTAGGATGTCGAAAGCTTGGAGCAAGGACACAAAATGGGAACATTATTGACTTGAACGAGAGAGCGGAAAGAGTGCCATTGTAGGCTTCGAGAATACGGTGGAATCCCGATTTTCGAACTTCCAACTGAAGGAAAACGAAAAGCGGTCTGAAAAATCACAGTTTTCGATTGAGGAGAGGGAAACGAATGTTCGTTCGAAAACACCAGGGTTCGAGACATCGAGATTCCACTGTGTATCGAGACGACGCCAACTGGGTTATATTTTATCATGAAAAAGAAGGTAGCCTTAATGCGCCAGATTCAGTGGAAGATGACGATTTTCACCTTATCTCTGGCTCTAAGGCTCAACGGTACTTGAAAATTTGTATCGTTTCAAGGAGCGACTTTTCAGCTTATCTGCTCCGACTATTCTTGACCTCAGCAAAATTATTACTGCAAATTGACGATGTCAAGCTTTACTAAAGAGGGATTAAAATATCTAACGACGCCAAAAAAGAGTAATCTTCAATGATTGCTTAAGCGTCAGATTTTTTAAAAAGAAAAAAAAGCAAAAAAACATAGTGTTTGTCAGGTGTACATATTGAAAGCTGTAAGTTAGAGAGCTCTATTTCCGGCTCTATTTGCGAGCTTTATTAATTGTCTATTCCATTTTTTATCTTAATTCTCGTAGTTTTTATTATAAACACCTACAAATAACTAAATTCAGCATATCCGCACTGTACAGAACTACCACCGAACGTTGAAACTTGCCTTCGTGCTCGAAATGTATCGCTGTATAGCCTTTAAAATATTTCTTTATTGAAGTTTCGATCCAAGACTGACTGGCGTGCGTTTTTCGCCGAATTAAATATTCACTTAATGGTGAAACTGTTTCGGCGCAGACGTTGTCTGAAAGTTGATCTTGACGAAGCAGCTGTTGAAACCTACAGACATGAAAAAGATGTTCTTCCGTTTCGATTACATGCGTAACGATAAATCGGTATAAAAGAAGAAGAAGAAGAAAAACAAGAACAAAACAGGGGCACCCAACGGATCGTTTCGCTAAATTATCTGTTCGGAAGGCCTTTAATCCCCTCTGATTTTCTTAAGAGAATTGTCACCTCGAACTTTCGTGATATGAGAAATTCAATGTCTGTTGTTTTCGGATTGTTAAAAATGGGGTTTTGGGTACCGAAAAAAGGTCAGTTATCATTTTCGGAAAGGCGATAAGGCCTAAGGTTTTCGGGAAATGTGCTAAAAAGCCCTAATAAATTCGAGAACACCCAAGTTCCCCTGGAATAACCGAACAGATAAATTTTTTTTAGCGCAACCTAAAATTAACCTACAGAGCTTTAAAAGTACTCCAGATAGCCTAAAACAGCGTTTTAAAGCATTGGAGAGAAAACGGTCGTTGGGTGCTCCTGAACAAAACAAAACAAGGCCAATCGTGAGAATTGTGACTATTTTATTGCGAGTTATAGTTTTTATATTACACTGAGCTTCAGTGTGTGATCAATGTTGTCACTGTCAAACACAACTTAAATAATTCGGTCCGAAAGTAGATTTCGTCTAATTTTTCTTTGACGCGATACTTCCATGTTTTTATTCTATGATTTGTACAAAAGTAGTACAGTTATTTGAAGGCTTTTCGATGAACGTGGGTTATGAAAATAAATAAATAAATGATCCAATATACATCTAAATTAAGACAAACGTTTAAGTTCTCGGACGCATTTACTGAAAATACGAATTTAAATTTTTGCATTCCCTTGTAAAAAGAAAGGAAATATGAATCTTAAAAGGGCGTGGTAAAGATCTCTGGCGTCTTACCTTATACCTTTGTGGGAAACGGTCAAAACAAAGAGTAGCTACTTAATGGTTGTTAAAAAGAGAACCAATAAAAGCAATGTAATCAATTTTAGTCTTTAGATAAAGACATGACTCTTATCTTCGTGACCTCAATGACGATAAATTCAGAAGTCGTCAAAATTTTAAAAAAATAAAAGTCATTTTCTTCAGGGGATAAGTCGGAGCCCTTGGAAATAAATCGAACTCGGCTGTCGCTAGATCATTATTCGGCAAGGAACGCCGATTATTTCTTTATCCGGAGTCATCACGTCTTTGTGATCGTGTTTAGAATGAAAAACTCTGAATGTGCCTTAATTAATCTTAATTATACTGATAAAAGAAAAAAAGACTAAATCTATTTTCCTGGAGGCACAAAGCAAAAACAAGGAGGACTCGCCAAATTAAAAATATTAATTGTTAATGCGCGCACATTAACGACTTTCCAGAAGAGCTGAACGGTGTTTATCATGTTTATTGCAATTAATCTTTAGACAAAATGTTCCTGGCTAAGTATTGCTTGGTGTTAATCAACCTTCAGCCAGTGAAAGGAAGGCGTTTGGCAACTGAAGTGTAAAAACTCGTTTTCGACATAATAAAGATTCTTGTCAATCTATCACCTGTCCTAAGTACGACATGTAAATCGAGAGAATACTTGGAGACCTATACGCTCAGACAAAGCGCAAGCAAGAATTTAATTTGAGTTCGAGATATGGTGGAGTTCGAGAAAACGAGGTTCTACCGGTATAATTGTTCTCGCCTGCAGGAACGGATGTCCGGGGGATCGAATCAGGCGTTCTTTTTTTGAAATTGCAACGGAAGTCAGATATCCAATCGCGTAACCAATCAGAAAGGCAGGCTTAAAGACTCTTCTGTTTTGTGACCAATCAGAAAAAAGTCCAGATTCTGGACTACGGGCAGACGACTCGTGAAGCAATTGTATCAGACGTTCTTTTTTTCTCCTTCCCCTTGCTGTGAAAAAAAGAACGCCTGATCGTTGGTTAGGATCGAAATAGGGAATAATTACCTCATTCTCACGAAAAAAGCACAGGGAAGTGAATTACGTTACAACTCGATTAATTTAAACTTCCCTTCAGCACGAATCGGAAGGAACTAAATCGCCGACTCCTGATCCCCATCGAAAGCAAAACATTGTCAATTACCCACAACAGGAAGAAGGAAGTATGAATTAGGAGTAAAGTTTCCAGAGGGAATACTCTGTCAACAGCTGTGAGCAGTTCTTATTGGAAAAGATCCAGAAAAAAGATCTAAAAGAGAAAGAAGGAAGAATAAATTCCTGATTATCAGGAGTGAATTTTGCTGAAGGTCTAGACCTGTGAAACAGATCCAAAAACTATCCGAAAGAGGAATAAGCAAAGATAAATCCCTGATTGGCATAAATAAATTTGCTGAAGGACTGCTCTGTGACTAGTTGTGAACAGTTCTGATAAAATAGATTCCTCAAAAAAAGATCTCAAAGAGAAAGATGGAAGTATAAATTCGTGATTAGGGACTGGTGAAAAAGGGTTTTTTTTGGGGGGGGGGGGTGGGGGTGGGTGGGCCGGACCAGAGGGGATGGGTCATCAGTTTTTGAGCCCTCGGTAAGGGGTGGGTCGTTCAATTTTCAGCTATCCATGGGGGTGGGTCATCCTGATTTTTAACAGCAGCGTTCGCACATTTGACATAATCGACAACAGAGGTAACTCCTTCCAGTTCCAAAGGACGAAAACATTCGAAGCCGCGATTGAAAAAATATACTTGGCTGGTGTATAATAGAGATGACAATTTCATGTATTGTAAAATCTGTACGAAAGCTAAAAACTCTATCGGATTGAGCAAGAAGTCTCATAGTAGAAATTTTCAAAATACTGTGCTCTCTCGACACGCTGGTCTTCAAGAACACCAAATGGCCTACTTGTGTCTACATGCTATTTGTCCCAAAGGGTACGGGACACATATTCATGGATCTGGGACTTGTAGTTGATTGGCAATGTGACTCCCAGGACTCACTACAGCCTTTTTCTAGATGGATCACTGTTCCAAGCGTTGCGAGGTTGGAAGCCTAATGTGAAAGGTTTAAGGTCCAGTTTTCTTGGAGTTTACAGGCATGACTCAAAGATGCAAGAGTAAAGTAAAACAACATTTTTTTTTACATGATTTTGTATTATTATTAAGAAATAAATCTAAAACGTAAACAATACTACAATTTCATACGCAAAATGGGATTTTGTCAGATTATGCAACCAAAAATGTCATGTTTTGTTGAGGGTGGGTCATGGGATTTTCAACCTTCATTAAGGGGTGGGTCACTCAGTTTTGTGCCAAATGGAAGGGCTGGGTCATGTGTTTTCTAACCACCATATTTTCAAATGCTCTGGCCCAATTCCCCCCACCCCCTCCCTGTACGTTTTGACCAGTCCCTTATCAGAAGTAAATTTACCAGAAGGAATGCTCTGTAAACAGCAAGTTGTGTGTTTACAAAGCATTCCTTCTAGTAAAAACAGAAAAAAAAGTTTACAAGACTTCCGTGAACCTCGACAAACTCAACCCACAATCTCTTGCTCCTAGCTCCCTTCCTCTTCCCCAAATTTGCCCCAGTCCCCTCCTAAGCTATCTTAATTCTTGGTAACTACTCCTCATAAATTTTGTTCCATTCAATGTATTATTTTAATTGAAATCATGAATTTTACAGGTATATACAACTTTGCTTGCAGTAAAATTTTTGGTTTTGCAAAACTGCAAAGCTTGTTTGCAGACGATTTTTTTAAAAAACTATAAATTAACAAAAAGTTCTTCAAATAACTATAAAAATTCATTTTTATAAGCTTAAATAAACTTATGAAACAAGTCTCGATGTTTCTGGAATAACCTTTTTCGACCACGCCCCAAAAAAATCAATATTCATTTATAGCTTTGAGACTTCCTGACTGACTGACTGACTGACTGACTGACTGACTGTGTTCACATTGCTTGTCTGAGCAGACAAAAAAAAATTGATGCAGAAGAATTGAAATAGGCAGAATTGGTGCACAAAATAAGATAAAAACACAGCAGACACATTGCAAATATTTGAGAGTTACGGAATGATGAGTAATTTCATTCATCTAAGTGAAAAATTTAAAATTCAGGTGAAAAATTTAACATTCAGTCATAAAGTTCCTTAAAAACACCTATAATTTATTGTAAACAAAAACTAACGTTATCTTATGCAAGAATTGTATATAAAAAGTCTGTATTTTCTATGAGATCTTAGACATAGATATGTAAGTCTCAAAATCATCAAAATGAACAGAACTCCAGCTATAATGTACATAGCAATAACAGTGCTCTCCCGTGGAATGAAACACTTTGACAAGGCAAACTTGTCTGGAGTTATGATGCTCTGCAAAGGGAAATGGAGGCAAGAATGAACTTGTTAGTAGATTATTACTTAGCATTGCTTCTGTTTCAGCACAAAACAACAGCAATAGCAACAGAAACAGTTACAAAAAGCTTAAACTATTAAAACTGAATTGGAAGTTCCAAAAAATATCCATACACAGTGACGGCCGGGAAGATCATTGAAAATTGCGAGGTTGAGGGGGCTTTCAAAAGCTAAGGTTTTTATAGCTAATCTGGAATCTCCATAGTGGTAAGTAATCAGGGGGGCAGGGAAGAAACCAAAAAACCTTCCATGGGAGGGGTAAAGATATATAGATTGTGTTATAATCCTGCTTTCTTAGGGCTCCCCTGGGAAGAGAGGCTCTTTTAAGTTGGAAAGATTGTTTTTCATTAAATTTACAGCAGATGAATGGCCAGTTTCAAACTCTAGACAACACATTCAATACTCTCACTATGGAAATTTCATATAAACAACCCTTACTAGCTAGAATTCAAAGTTATTCTAATTCCAGTAAGTGTTGGTGTGAAAAGGCTGGGTTTCTATTTTATTTGTTGTGATTTTAAAACAGACAAAAGACTAAAGTTTGACAGAGTTTCCCCTTCCCTGCAGTGATAACTTGATTTTTTTCTTCAATCCCACTTCTTTCTCACGTCTGCCCTTAACCTATGCTTAGCTTGCGCAGGGTTTGGACCATCTGGGAGTGAGGGCCCCAGTGGAAATACGTTACTACAGCTGAATCTTGCTATTTCGAACTCTGGGGAAATGAAAAATAGTTTGAAATAGGGGGAGTTCGAAATAGTTGATAGTAAATTCAGCTGAAGGGAAAATCCAAGCGAAATGGTTTTGACTTCAAAATAACGGGGAATTCAAACAACTGAGTTCCAATT
The DNA here is from genome assembly GCF_042242905.1 of Orbicella faveolata. Taxonomy (NCBI): domain Eukaryota; kingdom Metazoa; phylum Cnidaria; class Anthozoa; order Scleractinia; family Merulinidae; genus Orbicella; species Orbicella faveolata. Next base: position 14,669,366 of record NW_028301558.1, on the reverse strand, counting down.
AGTGGGGTCCAACTGTATAAACCCTACAAATCTTGCACAGTTTTAAATACAACTTCACAAATGTTACTTGATCCACATACCAGCACAAAGCTTGGATTATTCCTGTTTCTCCAACTGAATGATGGAATTGTCATTTCTGGGGTGCCATCCTTGTGCACCAGATAGCAGCCATGATGGGTGTGGCCACTCAACACCAGTCGGGGCCTAATCAGTGAAAGAAGTTTGTTGGACATTTCTTTGGATACTACTTCCCATTTTTCTCTATTCGTGGATTGCTTTTCCTCGGGAGGTGGAGCATCAACTCCTGTACAGATTGCTTCTGTTTGACGGTACAGAGGAAAATGCTGTGGAGAGATATGAAATCTTATTATCTATGATATGTAAGTGTTGTCAACCTCAACAAAATCATGAGTGAGCAGTCCCACTGTTTTTAATTAGGATTTAGCAAAAACCAGTCGCTATCTATCATCAAAAACCAAGTCACTGACAGTTTTGTTTCAGTTTTTTTAATTAGTACTTTTTGGCAATTATTATAAGGCATGGCAGTGTTAGTCGTACCATAGTGATTCAATTTAGCACCCTCATCCAATTAGCACCACAACAAGAATACCAGTGTCCCACAATCATACAACAGCAAATGGTGGACACGGTTCTCAGCTCCTCAACACCTTCATACATCTTCCAGTTAACAAATCGACATCAGTTTTTCATGCATGCATCTGTCTGAGTTTGTCATAACATTGTCAAAGTAGCCGTGGATCCACAGGACAAGATGCATAAAAAACTGACGTCAATTTGTTTTTTGCAATGCATTATCACATAAATTATAAATTCATGAGTCTGTCCGCTTATTGACAATGAAAATTGGCCAATAAGTGTACAAGAACTTCTGCAGTTATTGTAAAATAACTCCTTATTCATCAAGCCAGCTTCTCTTTGGTGACCATTTCCTTAATATTCAATCATTTAATTAATGCTTCCTTAATATTATTCTTCAAAAACATGGGGAGAAATCAGTTATTGATTGCTACACATGCCACTCAGAAAACTGCTTACCTGTATCAGAACAGGTGCTGGAGAATCTTTAGGCAGCTCACAAAATGGCTTCTGTTTCTTTGCCAGGTCTTCATAGATGTCTTTCTTAGTTCTCTCTCGGTGACAGTTTAATTTTTCAGCCACAGCCATCAATTGAGTCATGGCCTCTGAGCACATTGAACACTCATCACCCTGCAGGGCTATGGAGTTTACTAGAACAAACCTAAAGTAAATCAACAAGATCATAATTAATAAGCATCATGAGGATGTTTTCAGGAAACTTAGCAGGTCTGAAAATATGGAATTGTCTTTAACATTTGCTTTGGACTTCATGCTTTGTCATGCTTACAGATGCATTGTGTACTTTCACTTGATAGCTGGCTCTTGAACTGAATCATATTACTAGTCTTGTTACAGGGCCTCTAGAGTCCTAAACAACTGTCATAAGGTGTCAACATACAGTGTTCCTTCCGGGGCAGGAGCATTTGATGTTTATAGTTCTTGTAAACAGTCTGTAATATTGTATGATTGTGTGCCAACTGAGCTAAATGTAGTCACACTTTATTGCCTACTACAAAATAAAATATAACTTTATAGCAAAAACTCACAGATTTCCCCTTAAGCTGAGTAGTTTAACTGAGGGAGAATCAAACACAGATGAGAACCTTTTAAAAAGATGCTTGTCACTAGAGGCTCTGAAAAAAAAAAAAAACATAACACTAACAATAAAATCAACATACATGAACCTAAACTAACAGACTCTTGTTAAAGCACAACTTCTGTGTGCCCATACATCTCACCAAATTAAAGGATGCTGGGCTTTAGCAGTGTTGGTAGTGTGAGGCAATGGTTTTACTTGACGAGAACCACAAAATCCTGCCACTCATCCGCCTGAGATGAACTTGGGCAAAGAACAGTTAAGTTTCCCTGATAAATCATTTGTGTAAAAATATGGGCAAACCTACAGATCATTTGTCCTGACAAACTATCATCATGATAGTTCCTCTGTCAAGATGAACTTATGTGATACAAATACTTCAAATCTTCATAAATCACTGCCTTTTAATTTAAGATCCTTTGCACCTGTTGGAGGGATCAAGTAAAGACACCCACAGGGCAAAAAAGATGATTAATAACCAGGTGGAGCTTACAAGATATATCTGTATGGCCAAGCAGAATGTTGAAGAGGACAAAGAAAAGAACGGTTCACAACAGGATATAAATGACAGGGTAATGCCAACATGTCACAATCACCTAGCAAATACCCAGTGTTGTGTGGCCTATGCTTTCTTAGGTGTCAAGGGCCTCAGAAAATAACTAATCTTACATACTTACTCAGGGTGAAATCCAATGTCATGATTTCCAACCACAACATAGAATTCCGTATCCTTAGAATGACGAAACATCTTATGAAAACGCTGGATATAGTTATCCCATTCCTATGTTAAAAGAAGACTTTGTCTCAGTTAACTTCAAAATCAACCAAGGCAGTCAAGATTGTCATGAATACAAGTTTTACACCTTGTAAACACAATATATACTCTATTGACAAAGACACTGGGCTGTACTTTGTTGGTTGCTAATGTCATTTGCCTTAAAACTGTGTACAGGACATTATGTGAATGACTACAGTTGAACCTGGCCTATTAGTAACTGGTTGTTTCACCTAAAAGTCGTTTTGCCTACAAATCGATTTGCCTACATTGAAGTCGTTTCGCCTACACGATCTGAGTTGATTCACCTACATTGAAGTCTATTTGCCTACACTAAATACTTATTACTAAATAATAAATACTTATCTAAAAATTGACAAATAGGCTTACAATAATTACGGTAATGTTTTTTGGAAGAGTATTCCACAGTGACGGTGAGGCTATACTGAACACTCTGTCTCAACAAACGAGCTAATAAACTTGCAGATCACCAACAAGAACTCGTCATGTACCAAAAGAACAAAGAATTAAACTTCACCTTTCACTTGAAATGATATGTGTGTTTGCCCACTTAACTAAACTGCATAAAATTCTTCCTTTCTCTAAATGGCATAACTGGACAGGGGGCAGAGGATCGATATACTGTTGATTCAAGTAACTGTGGGTGATCAAACTGTGTGGAATCCCGATTTCTCGAATCTCCCGATAACTCGAACCAAACGCTGTAATTTTACCCCTAATTTCTCAAAATCTCTGATTTTTTGAACCAATTTTCGTTTCCCTTGGAGGTTTGAAAAATCAAGATTCCACTTTACGTGCATCGTATTACGTGTCAAACAACATAATAGGCTTAAAAATCCCAAATGGCAGGAGGCAGGCTAGCCTAATTCTCAGATGATCCAGGTTGCTGGCTGCAAGCAACCTGGACCATCTGAGGATCAGGCTAGAGGCAGACCAGTTGGTTGATGTGAACTATATATGAAATAATTCATATTTGAACTGCGGTCATAGCTGAAAGTGAAGAATGATCATCGCAGTAAATTTTCCAATTTAAGCAATTGGAAAGAAGAAGCCTGAAAAAACCAGGGCTTCAGCGGGATTCAAACCTGTGACCTCCACGATACTGGTGCGATGCTCTACCAACTGAGCTATGAAGCCACACATTGGGAGTGAGGTCAATTAATTGAGTTCATATCTTCCTGTGAGGAGTGAAATGATGTGAAGTATACATGAAATAATTCATATTTGAACTGTGGTCATAGATGAAAGTGAAGAATGATCATCGCAGTAAATTTTCCAATTTAAGCAATTGGAAAGAAGAAGCCTGAAAAAATCAGGGCTTCAATGGGATTCGAACCTGTGACCTCCGCGATACCAGTGCGATGCTCTACCAACTGAGCTATGAAGCCACACATTGAGAGTGAGGTCAATTAATTGAGTTCATATCTTCCCATGAGGAGTGAAATGATGTGAAGTATATATGAAATAATTCATATTTGAAGTGCGGTCATAGATGAAAGTGAAGAATGATCATCGCAGTAAATTTTTCAATTTAAGCAATTGGAAAGAAGAAGCCTGAAAAAGGATGTAGGCATACAGGCACCCTCTAACTTGTGGGGTGGTGACTTTCTTGCCCGAAAAATTACTCAATTCCTGACTGCCCAATTGTTGAAATCGGGATGCAAATGCACTCAAATTGTGTGAAAAACAAAAACATACACAAAGATAGTTCTATTGAAAGCTTGCATACTCAATTACCTCTATCAACAGTCTCAATCGAGTAAAATCTAAAATTTATTCAAAGAAAAAGTGTTTCTTTTCATGGCATTTGTTCAGCGATCGGCTGATCAGCAACAGTGACATTTGTCTTTGAAGATGGATCATTTGAACGTGTTACAGAAGCAATCATATATTCGAGACGAATGTCTCGACATGCTTGAGACGTTCAAAGAACAACACAAGGCATTGCTAGAAGTCGTACGAGATAGCCTTGGCCACAGCAGACTTGCAGCGTACACTGCAAGCCTTCTATGAATTCAGAAGCCACGTAAATAAGATGGTTAACAACACCTACGTACTAGAGGAACACCTCCAAGAAAAATTCAAGAAAGAAATTAAAACACCCCATTGTTAAGACATTCCAAACAGCCCTTTCAGAGCCACCACAAGAAAAAAAGTCTTGGTCTTCATTTGCTTTGATTTGTGTCCTTGTTTTGTTGATAGAAAATTGCGAAAAGAAATAATATCCTTATTGTGGATTTCCATGATACACATTTAGCCAACTCGTAGCTAACAGAAAACTCCAGGTCCTAATAACATTTCAGTAAGTCCTGTTTTGCAAGGCAAATGTCAGAGAAAGTAGCTTACAAGCCTTACAATCTAAAAGGAAAGGCTGAAAACGCTGCGGCGACTGATTACGTGGCGTTTTTGGTGCACCAACAACTGGTACACTTTATACGGCACGATCATACTACACACACATGGTACTCCTTCAGGTGCCAACTCACTGAAGAAGCCACTTAACAGCCTACAGACACCCGGTTGATCGAGCGTCTAATCACACAGAGCTTCATAAAAAGTAGACTGAAACTTTTTTGCGAGTTTTGGAAATCCCATCAACAGTATTATTTTGTAATGTTTTCTTTCAAGTGTCATTGCCTGAATCATGACCATTTTGCCCAAAAAATTACATAATTTTCCGTAGCTGGGGGGCTGCAGCCCCCCTCGCCCCCCCCCCCCCCCCCCCCCACCTCCCAGCTCATATGCCTATGTACAAGGATGACCAAGGTGTTGAACTAGGGTCTACCAAGAAACTCCAGCTCAGTGGACAGAGCAGGACTTGAACCCGTGACCTCCAAACTTTAAGTCTGGCACCCAAACCACTCAACCACACCGCCTCCCTCTGCCTGTTCTACATGTGCAGCTGTATGCGTTCAAGTTAGGTTCTGTTTTACTACCATACTTCGATATTTGACCATTATTAGTCAAAACCTCCTTTCCTTCCATGATGCTTAATTCTCTGCCGAAGGTCAACAAATGCTAATTATGACGCAAAATATACGAGCTTAATACATGTATGTAATCAATCCCATGACTTCAGCAAAGATTCCCCTATAGTGACATAGCTCCTTGATAAAACTCCCCATATTTCTACCTTTGTAGCTTAAATTATGCACGCCTTACCTCATCACTGCATTTCATGCCTTCATCGAACAGATCTCCAAGTAAAAACACAACGTCAGGGTTGAAATGAGCGACAGCCGTTTGAAAAGCCCTTTCCATCTGCCATTCCCTTCTCAGTTTGTCGAACCAGTGGCCATCTTTTGACCCTAACAAGTGTGTATCCGTCAGAAACATTGCCTTTAAAGGCTCAGATCGTCTGTGGTTGTCTTCGTTGTTCATTTCAGGCCAAGAACATTGTAAAATCACGACGTAATATATCAGATATTCACAAAATACGAACAAGCATACAGCAAAAACTGCCACTCTTTTCAGAACTCCTTTGTTGAAGAAACTCAAAGTGCCTGACGACCTCATTATTCAAACAAAAAGCATCTTTTTGTAACAAGTTCACTTCAAATCAATCCTCAATCGAGGACGACCGTATCATAGAATGCAAGCTAGGTGTGGACGTATCCTTACAATATCACTGTATCGTATCGTACATCTTTCTCCATTTCCGACGAACTTCCTACGAAAACGAACACAAGCAAAACAGTCTCTATGTTTCGCTTCACCATACAGAAACCTGCCACTCGAGCTAAGTTCCAAAAATTCCCTCTCACAAGCTCCTTCTCACTGAATACTAGGGTAATTGACTCAGCTGTTCGACTCAGCTGGCCGACATCTCAGCTAATTGACGCAGCTAGTTGCAAGTATGTTGCAGGCGTTGCAATACCGAGGAGGCGAGGTTACAAAAGACAGGCAACCTCGTTCCCAGGGTTTTCCCTTACGAGGGACGGCGCGAGCCTGCGAGCAGGCTCACTTCTTTGGGTAGGATATTGCGGTATGGCAAGGGCGGCGCAGTCCGGCGCAGCCGCAATCGTCCGATTCTTCTCTACGGCTTCACCGACTCTCAATTTGCGGCTCCGCCGCCCTTGCCCGCGATACCCTACCCAAACAAGTGGGACGGCGCCCGCTCCCTGTACCACGACTCCGTCTCCTTTTTTTCGCTCCTACGTTTTTTTTTCACACTGCACCCCAACTGAATGCCTGGACGAGGCACGCGAGGTTAGCTCAAGCGGAAAGTTTGGTGATATGAACTGCTTCACAGTCGCTGGGCTTATGATTTCACGGAGTTCTTATACAAGAGTGCGCATGACGACAAGGTCCACAAGGACAAGTGAAATCAGGGCAAGATGAATGCTTAGCAGCTAGAGGGAGCTAGAACAACTTCTATACACAGTTTAAATTTATCTTATAGTATTTATCTTTTTATTTAAAAATGGATCATTGGATAATGCAATTCAAGAGTTTTCATTGGCTTACTCAGCATGGAATTACCGTGTATGTAAACAACAGCCTCCATTTGGCGCAAAAATATTTACGGAGACTTGTCTTTCGACATTATCTGTTCCTCAAAGCTCACAGTTTGCCTCAAGCTACGCTCATGGAAAACTGTTCTCTTCTCGGTACAGATAATATCCAAGCACAACCACAGAGCATATTTTTGCGCCAAATTGAGGCTGTTGTGTTTAGTATTGTTCATTTCAAATATTTTTTCGCAACACGCGCACTTCTGAATATTTAACAATTATTCCCCTCTATGTAGGTGGCTAGTAGTTCATAGTTCGCGGCGAGGTAAATATCAACTACTAGCCACCGACACTGAGGGGAATAATTGTTTTAGTATATACCAAACCATTAGGATAAAATATCCGCAAAAATTGCCTCAGAAGACAAACACTGAATAGCCCACTTTTGGCGCGAAATTATGCTTGTATATTTGTCCGCGGACATAATCTGTTCCGAGAAGCGAACAGTTAATGTCCAAGGCCAAATATCCGAGCATATTTTCAAAGTCAAATGAAGGCTATTGTGTTCGTTATCCTTCAATATTTTTCGCAGCACGCGCGGTTCTGAAAATTGGGGATTATTCTCAGCTATTCCCCAGGTTTAGCTGGGGAATGTTCGGTCACGTGACGTGTTTAGACCAATCGCGCACGAGCGAAAATATTTGATAGTTAGAATTAAAGAGCCATTAGTCCATAATCTACAAACATGGTGAGAGTACGCGTACGTTTTTAAGGCGTTTTTATTTTGCTTCAGTTTTCTATATTTTGGGGCGTTTTTAGTAAAACAATTATTCCACCTACCCTTATTGGATATGAGATGATAATAGCCGAGGTGCGTATTGTATCTAATGCGCAGGGTTCTCAGTAGAAGCTGCCGAATTCCTCCGACTTGAAAGACGGATGTATCCGTCTGTTCCCAGTAGCGGATCTAGGGGAAGGGCCCGGGGACCCGGAACCCATTATTTTGGGCAAGCAAACCACCCCCCTACCTTAGCTCAAGGTCTGGATCCACCACTGGTTTCAATCCGCAAACAAGGTGTTGTGGTATATGTTAATACTTCGTTTAAATGTTGGTCATTTGGATACTAACATTTTCTTTCGCGTGCAACTTTATATATATTATATTGATTCAGAAGACACGTACTACGTCTGATTTTATGCTTATGACAACACTTTCAATGCTCCCCAAAATGCATGAAATCTCATCTTTGGCAACCAATAATTTCATGTCGGCCTGGACCCCTCCTCCCCCATCCCTAGGTTGGCTTGGACCTCCAGATCTCGCTTCACGCCACCTGTTATGCGTTATTAGCCGCCTGTGACAAATTCTACCGACAACCCTGAATACACGCTCCTAGAATAACTGTCGCATATTCTGCATGGATCATTAGATCAAGTGGCATCCAAGCTGGAGTGTGGTAGTTAAAATGTTTAGAGTTGCTGTTACAATTTGCGAGAAAAGATCTTGGTGAGGGTCTCTTTCCCACCCTAATTGTAAATATATACAGAAGGGTTTCCAGTCAGCTCTTTAAACAGTCAAAGAACAATTTTCTTGACTACATTTGAACTTATATGTTTATTTAGCAAAAACAATAATAAATAGCACCACTTTACTAAGTGCTTGACATAAACGTTCCTCTCCACACGTATGCTAGTAGTACACGTATAGGTAATTTGTTGGAGTCCGATAAGTTTTAAGGTTCCCTGCATGTATTATACCGATTTTGTCCTTAGCCGAGTATTTAGTAGCGGTAGTGAGCTGGTTTGTAAGGTCCTTCTGTGGGGATTCCCAGATATCCTGCCTGCTTGTCTGTTAGTGTGGTAATCTTAACTCCAAGATGGTCCAAATGAAGCCTGGCAACTTCCTCGTCAAGCTGAAAAAACAAACGAATTTTGTAAAATTAAATATACAAGTTATTAAAACAACAATACTGCTGTGTTCTTATGTTACTTATTTGAACACTTCTCCCCCCCGCCCCCCTAAAAAAAAAGGCAAGAAAAAATTCTTCCAATGATTAATTCTGTTGATATTTTTAATCGGGCAACTCTCAAGTGTTTGGTCCTGCTAAATCCTAGCAAGTCAGCATTCAAAAGAAAGACAGTTTTTGAGAAAGACTATTGTTTTATTGATGAAATGAACAATAGCCATACCTGAAAAGACCTGTTTACTGGATGATGCCAAAAAGTTCCTGGGTTTCAACTAATTGATATTTCTTTGGTTAATTTAATTTTACGGCCACCAATTGAAGTCAAAATATCTGGAGCACAAGATTTCCTTTCTCGCTTACCTTTTTGGGAAGCATGTATACACCAAGGGGGTAATCCTTCGTCTTTGTCCAAAGTTCAATTTGAGCCAAGACCTGGTTGGTGAAAGAATTGCTCATGACAAATGATGGATGTCCCATAGCACAGCCAAGATTAACCAGGCGACCTTCAGCAAGCAGAATGACATGACGGCCATTGGGGAGGGTATAGCGGTCAACCTAACAAGACAGGGAAGCAAATTTTCTTTAGTACACTTTTGTCCATTTAAAGAGTGCACTTACTTTAATTTAAGAGGTCAACTTTCCTCGCAACTTATTTTCATTTACCACAATTCTCCTATTTAAGTTGCATTCACCTGTGGTTTTATGGAGTCTTTTTTGCAAGTGTCATTGAGCCATGCAACGTCAATTTCACAATCAAAATGGCCAACATTGCAGATGATGGAATCATCCTTCATCTTCATGAAGTGTTCCGAGGTGATGATTCCACTGCATCCTGTTGATGTGACAAAGATCTGTCCCTTGGAGGCAGCTTCTTCCATGGTGACAACTTCATACCCTGTCAAACAAAGAACACGCAAATGAATCAATTCAGCTTTCAGTCGCATAGGTCAAGTCAGCGTACAAGCCAAGTGGCCCATCAGGCCAGCACTTATCTCTGGTTTCTGTAGCATGAAGCAATTAGGAGCATTTCTACTGCCCCCTAGATGGGATGCTAGTACATCACAGGGTTACCCCCCAGTATCAAATTTGCTGATACCCATTTCTATACCTGGGTGGAGAGAGGCACTGTGAGAGTAGAAAGTTACCCAAGAACACAACAGCATGTCCCTGGCCGGGGCTCCAACCTGAATGCACTAACCATGAGGCCACCCCACCTCCTTTAGTTAAGCCTTGTTGTCAAAAAAAGTAATTAACTGTCTATCACAACGTCCTGTGACTGCTCAGGTGTTGACTTCAAAATCAGTTTTTCTTACAAGCAGTTTGTAAAAAGTGCACAAAAAAGGACACAAAGTATAGTTCCACCAATCCGGCCGCAAAAACGTGTCAACACCAAAAATCCGTCTTAAAAATAAGTGTAAAAAGTGTGCTTTAGGTGGCTCACTTCATATCCTGGATATTTGGTGAGCCATACTGGAGACATGGAGATTTGACCTGTGTCAGGGAGAGTACTGGATAAATCTGGGAGAGTTGGTAATGTTACTTAACTGATCTTAACCTACTGCAACCAAAATCACAATATTATTAGCTTTACCTTCCATGGCAGCTTGCAGAGCATTGATTGGATCAATTTCGGTGACCAGAACACGAGCACCAAAGCCCCTCAAGGACTGCACTGATCCCTTGCCAACATCACCATATCCAGCAACAACACAAACTTTGCCAGCAAGCATGATGTCTGTTGCTCTCTTGAGACCATCAACAAGAGATTCACGAATTCCATAGAGGTTGTCAAATTTGGTCTTGGTGACAGAGTCATTGATGTTGATGGCAGGAACCTTCAGTTGACCTTTCTCCATCATTTTGTACAAGTTATGAACTCCAGTTGTGGTCTCTTCAGAAAGACCTTTGATACCTGAAACAAGATAGATGTACATGTAAACGTTAAGTGAAGTCCAGATTTCTTAATCACTCAAATATTCCAACCTCCCGTCAAATCAACCAAAAGTTGTTTCTGATCCCTCCCCTCAGTCAAACACTGTAATCTTACCCCCAGTTTTGCAAACTAGCTGATTTTTCAAACCAATTTTTCAATTCCCTTGGAGAGTCGAAAACATGGGATTCCATTTCATATTATTATAACATGTAAATGTTTTATTAAATTCTATTGATCATAAAGTCAAGTAAACAGCTTCGAGGGGAACCTTCAAATTTGTTATAATTTTCTTGAAAAGGATGAATATTTACAGATCTATTATGAGCTCACATATGAACACTATTTTTCTTGTTCAGATGAATTTCCACCCCTTGTTCCTTAAAAACCCCAACAGCAACCACAATGTGGATGTAAAATTACTGGTTCCTCAAAAATTTTGTTTGGAGATCCAGTTTAGATCTGAAGACCTGTATTCAATACTGCTGACTCTAGAGGTTTCAAACGTAAAACTTAATTGCCAACCTTTCAAGTATTGTGGGTATTTTTCATGAACAAGGTTGGTCAGATCACCACCATCATCAAGGATCATGTTGAGAGGCTCTCCATCAGCAAAGACCAATGTCTGTTCTATGCACCAGACGTACTCCTCATCAGTCAGTCCTTTCCAGGCATACACTGGAACATCAGTCTTAGCAATAGCAGCAGCAGCATGGTCTTGGGTAGAGAAGATGTTGCATGACGACCACTGAACCTGTAAAAGAAAAGAAAAAAATAGTTCTTACTCTCATAATGCTGGCAAAATTACTGTATAAAAATGCAGTTATGGATTGATTTTAGTGTTCCCTATCTAATAAGTGCTCTCTTTTGAATGAACCCCCAACAAAATCACACACTGAGATCAAACTTGAAACTAACCTCAGCACCCAATTCAGTCAAAGTTTCAATAAGAACAGCTGTCTGGATTGTCATGTGCAGACAACCTGCGATTTTGGCTCCCTTCAGGGGCTTCTTGGGGCCATACCGCTTCCTCATTTCCATCAAACCAGGCATTTCATTCTCAGCGAGGATAATTTCTTTACGACCCCAGTCAGCAAGGCTGATGTCAGCTGATAAGAATTAAGACAAATTACTACGTGCAGTTCCATTAAATAATCCATACCCAGCCTGACCCCATGGGAGGTATTGGAAATTCCAAACTTGTGGAAATTAGGAGGGGCTCAAACCAAAAATCTTCTATGGCATACAAGGTATGTATATTTTCTGGAATAACAATATAACAGTGTGGACTAGGTAAGATGTCATCACATTTTATTTTCAAAACCAATTTCACCACCATAGTCAACATTTAGACTCTAAACAGAAGAAAATCGAAGTGTCAACATGATGCCCCTCTCATCTCCTCACTCCCTCCCTTTCCCCACAGGAAAAAAAACAATATTATTCTTTACCTTTACCAAAAAAAGAATGCCACTTTTTTCCAAAAGACCAGTAGCAATATTCAAAACATTTAATGGTACCAAGAGAGCCTACAGAAACTTTATCTATGAGAGTGGGGGAAGGGCAATAATATTATTAAGCATGGTCCCCAGAATATGGAAATTATACAGCTGATGAGGACAAAATTAATTAGGTGATGAAACAAACAACTTGAATGATTTGTTTATGTTTTATATTTGAGATCTCTCTCGGCTAACTACCAATAAAACTGTAATGGCTTCTGTTCTACTCTCAAAATATGGCCTTTTGCTTTCAGTATGTTCTGACACAACAGCACCGGGTCTAAACAGCCAAAGCATTGATGTCGTATAAATAAAGCTCACAAATTATCATACAAACAGGGTACACCATTCAATGACGTAACTCCAAATCACGGCACTCAAGTTTGTATAGATACGATTTAACTTGTTCCTCGTTGAAAACGATAATCAATAATCTACATTTCCTGCAAAACGCGTTCCGAATCGGCGAGGGATCTGTTGGTGCCGCCTCTTGCAAATGTTGCGTAAGCCACTAAACTTGCCCTCGCTGGACAGCAGCACAAATCGAACTTCAAAAACGCCTCCAAAATACTACGATTTCTGTGATTTACGATCGAAAACATCACTAGGATCTCATCTACTAATCACAAAAAACACGAGGAGCACAACCTATTAAATACGCTTATGTGAAAGGTTTCTCATGATCACTTGAATTGACAGCGTGGCTCTACGCAAGCGACACAGGTAAGCCATCTGTAAACGTGGTTTTCTTTCGACTCGTACAAATAAATATACTGAGAGTTATAAAAAGATATTCTTTTGAGTGTCAAGTTGTACAATACAGACTGTGCCCGTTTAAAAAAGGGGTAATGACGGTAAGTATTTCACAATTTGTAAGCTTGACGCCTTGACCAATCGAGATCAAACATTCGAAGGAATGTGGATTGTACACGTGTGGTACATTCGATTTCTTTCAAACTTACCGACTTTGTATGGGAGCTTTCCACCGTTCTGCATGTTGAACTTGATTTGGCCGAGGATATCACTACCACTCAAAGAAGTTGCAAATTTCTACCGATGTGGAGAAAAAAAGAGGACGAAATGCGGTTGAAGCATGGTTTTATACCCGTGACGGCCATATTTGGAAATCTTGAATGTGATTGGCTAACAGATGCAGATGAATAGGGGGTGTTTGTAAAGTATTACAAAACCGGCAAGGAGCCGCGAAGCAAAATTTACATCGATTTACCAGTTTGTATCAATTTTTAACAAGATTCTCGCTTCGCTTAGATGATACTTTTGCTAAATGGGTTTCAGATGTTTTAATAGAGCTATTTATGGTAAAGAAACTACGAAAATTATTCAATTGTAAAGATGTACAGCACTCGCAAAAACCCAGGATTCCTTGGGAAATAACTCGACTTCAGGCAAGAACTCATCGATGGAAAATAACTGATCACGTGAAATGAGGGCACACTTGTCAGCTGATGTAGCGTTGACAAGATTATAGACCAGTGCTAGAGTGAAAGAAAACGTTTCAGTCTGAATTTTCTCCTTTAGAATGTTCTACAGTTTCAAGTGACTGCCACGTCTACTGAATGAGCTGAGTGGGTTCAGCAAGTTTTTCCGAAACTCGCAAAACCTGGTTTTCAAAGTTACGACGGGGTTGCGTGATATATGATAATAACATGTTATGGTGCAGTTGCGTTACACTGACTGGCTACGAAGTGTTATATTATAATCCATCAAATTACGGATATCTGCAAATGCTTTAAAGAACTTTTTTCAGCCTTTTTTTTCAGCTTGAGCGGGTGTCAAAACATGACGGATGTAACCTGCAGTTATCAAGGGGTCGAGCATTTTTTTCTTTCGCGTGGCGGAATGGTCGCGCGGGAACTGGGGGTGATGAAGCAGCTCAAGGGGCAAGGGGAAGCTCACTAAGTCAACCAGTGCCTTTTGTTTCTTGTATCGTGTACGTGTGGAGCTCTGCACTCAAACAATTTCTCGATCGCTGTCATGCAAGACCCTTGCTTCTTGCTTCGGCTTCCCAAGGCATTTTTGACGTTTCTGCTTGGCTTTGTGTCAGCTTTCTTTTGGCTGCGAGTAGAGCTGCGAGCACGTCTGCAGGTCACGAGTGGGCAGAACCAGCAGGGATCTCCCGCAGACGTTCTTATATCAGGTGAGTAGTTTCTCTTTTGCTCGAGAATCCGTGGGGACGAACGGCAACGACGCCCGCGCTACTCGCGGCCTCACCGGCCCCTCGCCTCTGTTCGTTTGCGTTCTTCCCCGCGGATTCTCAAGCAAAAGAGAGACTGCTCCCAGCGTAACGCACTTATGGTTTGTCACGCACTCGAGAGACTGCGTGACGAGCCCAAAGAGACTAACGGGAGTTCTTTCCAACATGAAAGAATTATTAAAAAAGACAGGAAAGTCTAATTGTGAATATTTTTTTTTTTTTTTTATCCTAAAAACTCTAAAAAGCGGGCTATGAAAATAGACAAATATAAAATGTAAAAATGATTTTCTTCTTTTCTTTTTCTTTTTTTTTTGTCACGTCATTGTATGTTAGTCTTGACTGAGAACAAGCGCCTGTCAAGTTTGTCTTACTTAATATCAGGCTTCACGTCTTCTCATACTAGCAATAAACTCAGTTCATTACAATTTGAACTATTTAGCTCCTATCATCGAATCCATTAGACGAATCCATTAGAAAATGGACACAGCAGATTACACCTTATAGCTTACCCCCCATCATGACTGCAACAATATCCCCTTATACGTAGGGTGCGTTCCTATGGATCAGTGATCCAAGATCACTCGGATCGTGGTGCATCAAAGGAACCGATGTATCTGTGACCAGAGTGGATTCATTGGCTCCTTTGATGCACCATGATCCAAGCGATCTTGGATCACTGATCCTGATCCAGATCACGTACCCCGAAGGAACGCACCCATAGATACGATGTCATGTTAGATTCCCAGATGCCAAAACAGCTTAATGAGAGTCAAATTTCTCTTTTTTACGTTGAGTAAAGCTAAATCAAAAAGGCACTTGCTAATGTAGAAGAATATCAAAAAGGCGGCTACGAATAAATCACAAGAACTGATCTGGGACGGACTACGAACGTAACAGACAACTTGAAAACTTAGGGTTAAGTTTTTTTAAGACACGCCAGCCGTAAAGTAAATCCTTCAAAACCAAACTTTAGGAGATAAGCCTGTCGTTGGAGAACGCTCGGGCAAGTTCGGAAGCATTCGGCGTTTCTTCGTGACCTCTTCGTTCTGTCAGTCTTCCTCGTCGACTGTCCTATTCACATGACCATTAACGCATGGACTACTAATAGGGGTAATGTTATAAGACCTTGATCGTCCGACAATACAGCCCAGCTCGCATGATGAGATGCCAGAAGAGCCGCTGTCACTAAAATTCTCTCTCGTCTCAGGCTCCGCTCTGCGGCGCGTGAAACAGTCATGAAGCGGTGGATAAATAATGCATATTGAAGGAATAAGAGCAAACGCCATGTAGATTACGTACGCCCATGGAGGATAAGGTGGGTACTTCACTTTTGCCTGAAAAGAGAAACATATATCTCTTATTCACCGAGTCCGAGGTCCAGATTGTAAGTTACGGACCGAGCTTTTTCCCCTTTGATTAACGGCACAAGCGCGAAGCGCGCGGACCATGAATCGTAGCTAAGAAGAAAAACGAGGATCCCAAACTTACAGAACGGACTGGAAAAACGAGATCAGTGATATATTTATTATATATATCTACTGTGTGTGAGACGGATTTCGACCGAGTCGAAAGTAAACGAGTCAATTCGAAATTAAGTGGTTAGCACATTTTAATTCACAATCTTTAACTTGCTATGAAAGTCAATAACAATTTAAATTTTAGCGGCCCGTTAAAATGACCAATAAAAGCGCGCGAAGTAACTGAGAAATTATTTATTCTTATAACTCATTTCAGTGTGTAGTATTGCTGTGAATTATTTCCCCAGTCTTACGGTATTTACCAGGTGTGTCAAGATACAAATGACGCGTAAAAAGAAACAGCTGTATTGCATGCTAAAATGTCTAGCAAGTGATTTATCATCCAACTTTCAGGCACACTACAAAGGACAGTGATCACAAAACCACACTGATCCAAATCGCTTCTCTGATCTGATTTACCTCATCTCTGTCCCAGGCTGTGTAGGAGAACTCTCCTCGAGCTATCTGTCTGATCATTTGCACAATTCCTCCAATTATAACGCTGAGTATGATCAGCGGTGAAACAAACTTCCAGCAAACCTTCCACCTGCTGTTCACTTGCTCTCCTGTCATCGCGCAAAGATCTTTCGAAAACCTGCAAGATGACGTAAGAAATTTTGCTATTCAGTTATAGTTTTTCAAGATACGAAATGAAAATACCAGAGTTTTAACAAACTCTAACTTTCAATGTCCATTTATGGTGAAGCCGTGTTTTGGTAAATTTTACATTGGCATAAAACAGATATTTTCCTTTTTTTTTTAATAGTCATAGGCACGCAATGCGTATATAGTGGCGTAGACGCTACTAGACTACATAAATGTGGAGGCCGTCGCAGCGCTTCTTTCCTTGTTGGGTGTATAACTGGGTACCAGTGAATTGCTGGACCAACTTTGCAACAAATTCTAAGTACCGACGATTTTAGAAGAAAGATCAAACCGTGCATTCAGTGTATCCGTTGACGCCACTCGGGCGCACGATGAATATTGGAGCCGGCACCGGACTTGAATACGTTTGTAATAATAATAATAATAATAATAATATTTAGTGAGGGAATCCAACTCGCCAAAGACGGTTTTCAGTGGAGCCCTTCGAATACGTTTCATTGCATTCTATTTTAATTCCACAGTCAAGCTCATAATTCTGTACATTAGCACCAGCACCAGTCTCCTTCCTATCCTTGGTGCTATAGTCGCTCAACTGATTCACTTACTTGTCCATTCCATAGACAAAAGCCACGCCTATACACTCCGCCAATCCAGTGAGGAGAAGAGGAATAGAACTGGCGCTGCTGATAATCTCCAGTAGGTAAAAACCGGTTGACTGCACGAATAACAGGTTACTTATACACATTACTAGGCAGAATATGCCTGCAAGAAGGGAAAGAAAGGGGAAAAAACGTAAATTAATCAGCGAAAAGCTAATTTGCCTCATGGAGTTTAAATCGACTGACAGGATGTGCCCATGTAAGTACGTCTTAAAAGATTGCGAACTTTTCTTGTGTACTTTGTCGTTACTGAAACGTGCTACTGCGTGAACTTGTCACTGGCTCTGAAATTTGGGTATTCTGTAGTTGCTTATCATAATCTGATGTTGCTTAGTAAAATCAATAACAGAGCGCAATTTTGACAAATCCTCTTTTATTGTATAAGAAGTTAGGAAAACTCTTCGGGTTCCATATGTACAAAATATTTTTTCTTGAAAGCGAAAACTTACTGTTTACCGCTTCAAGGTGATAAATAACCACTTCAACATTTGCCAGCCGTCGCAGCGAAATAAATGGCGCGCATCATCAGTGCCCTGCTGATTCCTAATGCCCCGCTCCCCCCTCTTCCACCCTCAGGATACAATCTAAAGTATTAAAAATAACATTTACATCGTGCAGTGCAACTGGGCTTACCACAAATCACTTCGTTTCTCCAAGTTCTTGAAAAAAGTTTCATTTCTTTGCAAGTTGTAACAACTATCTCTATCATTCCCAACATGCTCGAGGAGGCGAGCAGAAAGAGAAGTAGGTAGAAGAGACAAGACCACAGTGATGGATAAAGGCTAGTCATCTCGGTAAATACTTCGCTTAATCCCGCAAACCCGAGAGATACTCCTGGAGGGAGCTGAAACGGAAGCACAGACAGCAATATTAGACTTTAATTCACTCCAACCAATCTTTGTTGTTGAATCCCAGGGTTGAAAACATTTAAGGAAAAACGGAATCGTAGGTTAAATCAAAAATAGGCATACAATATTATCACACCGATAAAGTATTAAAATTCAGGCCAAATACCGCCTAGAACTATTGGTATCTGCCGTTGTTCTTAGATGATATCAGCTTATTTCAGTTATCAAAGTCTCGAAGTCAGGTTTTAAAGGACAAGATGACCCAGCCGTCGATGTAATGCCTGTAACCTCGAAGGAACGGTGAGAACAAACCCAAACCAGAGACAAACACGACTAACTTGCGGCGCCGGAGGAAAATATCAAAGAAATAAACCGTAAATACCAAGGCTACAAGCAGTATAGCGTTTCCTTTAGTTCATCGAAAATTAAGTGGCAAAGAATGAGAGGAGAAAGGGCGTATACGCCTCGTTTCGTCAATCTATAAATAGAAAGAAGGTCTGCTTGTTGTCTACTGAGTACCTAGTCAAGGCTAGAGCCCCAGGCTATGCGTAAACAGCACGGCCTAAATGACTAAATCTATCAGTCACCCTACCGACATTCAGGCCATAAAGCTGTAAAAATTCATATTACGGAAAAGTCTCCTTGTCTGCCTATTTTCCTCACTGTTATAGAATGCTAGTGATTATTGGTACAAGTTAAGATTGGATATTGGAAAGCCCTACTTGGCTTAAAGATAAGGTCACTCTGTTATGTATACACTTACTTGGTCAAATATTTCTCGCCTACTACACGATATTGTTTTCGTCGCGTTAGTTATGGAGCTGTTACCGGCAAGCGCCGCTAACCTATCCAGATCACATTTGTTAACTTTGTAATTAGCCTTGAAACCAAAGAATGAAAACATGATTATGCTGGCCCACAGAGAGGTTGCGCAGTTCCCCAGTGCAACCATGATCGCGTCCATATAACAGTTGTTCTTGGATGGGTTTCCACTGGAAAAGAGGGTTAAACTTCCGAACCCTACCCCTAAAGAGTAGAAAATTTGTCCTGCGGCGTCCATCCATACGACGGGATCTTCGAGCCTTTCCCACTGTGAAATAACATATGTACTAGTTTAAAATAGGGTAGGGCTAGGGCGGAAAGATGAGAGACCCTGGGAACGAGCAGTTGAGCTATCAGTTCAAAACGGACGCGTGTCAGAGTGGTTTTCAATTCAGTGTCGAAAGTAATCAGGCAATTACTTTGGTTTTGGTGTTGGTTTTATTAGAATTTGAGATTGGCTGAGTAATCAAATTAGAAATTAATTGGTTTGGTTTTGGTTTTACGACACTCAGTTGAAAACCCCTTTAGCTCCATTTCTCAGCTAACCAGTTAAAATTTTGTCCAATTCCCAGCTAGTTAAACCCCATCCAGACCCTCAAAAAAGCCAGTGACGGTCTGACCAAAATCATTGAGATTTACTTCTCATGATTGACAGCGATTAAAATTTCGGAAGACACACGGGTATTCCCAAAGCTAACTCTGTTGACCAATCACGGTTCACTAATCCTCCACATGGAAATTATTATGCCGCGCGTCTAAAAAACTAGGAACTGTAAGTATATGTCTTCTAAGATGAAAGCATTCTTGGCGATGCGGAAACAGCCAACACCAGGGCGTGATTTACTTTAAAAGCCCACACAGAACTGCTCATTACAGTCTCTAAAGAGTGCCTAAAAGCGTAGGACCACACGTGCTTTGAGCAAGCTGATGTGAATAAATCAATTTAAATTTTACTGTAGGTTACATACCTCGGGAATGAAAAGACGAGCTAGTCCTTGCGCCCAGCCATCCAGATGAACGCTAACAAAGAAAAACGTGACGAGATTGAGGACGATGAAAATAAGAACCACGAGCAAGATCTGCAGAAAAATTCAGATTTATATTAAGACAGAGCTGGCACACATAAACTGGGTTTTATCTGGCGAGTATTACATCATGTATGCAAGCTTCCTTTTTGTTATTAGTTTTCGCACAAAATATGCCCATTGCACAGCGCGTCTCCATTGTCGCAAAAGTTTTTTCTTTATCCAGAAACAATGAGACTGTGAAACTTATCTGCATGTTACATATCACAACTTTTTTTTACAAAAACAATGTTAGAAATTGAAAATGATTTTGGATTCTTTCAAGAAAGATAGTTCTTTTAAAGGAGAAAGAGAGAGTCCAGAGAATCTATTCAATTTTTCTATGCGAGACGTTTCTCTGTTCCACGGTTTACATTTTTAAAAATAACTAGCTACCAATCACACAGGACGGTCTTTAAAAGCGCACACGTGATCAATACTTACCTTTGAAGCCCTCCGCACGCCACGCATAGCCAGTAGAAACGATATGGTCCAGCACGCCACGACGAACAAATACAGGTACATGTTGATTCCTGTCAATATTATTATACTGAGTTAGATCAACAAATGTCAAAGTCGTTAAAAGCTTTATGAACGCATTAATATTGTGGTTTTTCAAACAATGTTTTGCAGCATTTTCTCCGTTGTTTGTCCTCTACTCCTGAGCTAACCTAACCTAAGAGAAAGCCTTACTCTAATTGGAGGACTCCACACGTTAATTCTACTCCGTTCGCACTTATTCGACTTGTGATGTATAAGCTCAAAAAGCGACTCGTGCTCTGCATTCTTTTGTTTCAGGTTTTTATCTTTTAACAAATATATATAGAAATAAACCATCAAATGCAGGGAAACCCAGACTGTGACATTGAGCTATTTGGAAGACAATGCCATCCACAGAAAATTGAAAATCCAAAAGTCTGTTATAGCGATTTGCCAACGGTATTTGATTGGCCACAGATGCAAACTAGGCTGTTACTGTATTAAAAGATTCAATCCAACAATGCTCCAATGTGGTTCTTGCCATATATGTCTGAACCATACTGAAATTTTAGAAGTATTATTAGTTATATCAGATCAGACGACGTTATCTCTTACCCGTGCTCTTGTTGATATCATCTGCTACGTCTAATGTTTCTCGGTACCAATAATACTTGGCAGGACTACTCTTTGAGCACTCTGGGACCTGAGTTCCATTAGCAGTGTTGTCTAACGTGGGGCAAGTGTTCCATGGCAATGAACTCCTCATTGAATGAATAAAGTAATAAAAGCACCAAGACACAATGTAGTTGTAATAGAAACACGTTACCAGGCTCATCAGCGTCGCAGCTACGCCGATCCCTCTGAGACTGGGACTGAGATCCCTCCAGGATTCCATGACGGAGTCCCTCCCCAATCTCTGTCCAATGGCCATTTCCAGGCAAATCAATGGAATTCCCTCCAAGATTAGCATAATGAAGTATGGGATGAAAAATGCGCCTACAAAATAACACACGTATATAGCGGTCACTCTAGAAACTTTAAAAACTTATTTACGTGTTTGTTGGTAAAAGTAGAGTAACTGGTTTGTTTTATCATAAAGCAGAGATGAGGATTCTTTCGGGTAAGTATGTTCATGGCGGGTTATTAGATAAGTATAATTAGTATTAGATTTTATATTATAATAGTTAACAGTGAATAGTTTTTTTTTAATTGTTTCCTTTTTTTCCTATACTGATTTGTTTTGCGTCCTCATACTAGCACTGTTATCGGATTTTCCCAGGCTACAAAGTTTCTATCTATCTATTTTAAAATTTCTCAATTCCGTTCCTCGTATAATCCGGTTCAAGAAGCTGCCGCGGAATGAAGTGACAGAAATATCGCGGAGTTCTGAATGGAATGCTGGTCCATTGTTGTTGCCAGTGATGGCTTGGCTATGGAGATTCCCAAGGCGAAATGAAGATAGACCCCATCCTTTCGTGCTCGAAAGAAAGCATGTGTGTGTGGAGAGCTGGGGAGTGGGGCAAAAGTCGGGTTCCTCTTTGCTCCAGTTAGCAATAATGGAAAGGGCTTCTCTCCTAGATCCGCCCAAGGCAATCCCCAACACTTTTTCCCCTTTCCCGTTTGTCGATCGATACGCATTTCGACCCCCTGAATGGAAGCAGGCAGTGTAAAAGTGTCAAGTGTCAATAGCGAGTCCAGTAGAGTGTAAAGACACGTTGGTTTTATAGCAGGCCAGCAATCCTTCAGTTCATATTCCCGATTTTCTCTGGCAGACTGAAGTTCTCAACGTAACACGTATGTTAGCTGTATGTTACGGCATTCTTGCCGGGTGTTATGTGCTCTCGTCCTTACCTCCTCCGTGTTTGAAGCACAGTTGAGGAAACCTGATGACGTTTCCAACTCCCAGGAGATACGATAGCACTGCTACAAAGTAGTCTCCTTTACTCTTCCACGGCTTCTCAGGGTTTCGCTCTTGGAAAGCTCGTCTAAGAGAAGACCCACAGCAGGTTATCTTCCCAGACTGCGACCTGTGCTCTCTCTTTAGCTGTGATGGAAAACCGTTTTCCTTTTCAGATAGGAGTCTAATTGCAGTATTGGCCGGTAAACCGTTCGTTTTCCTCTGGAGTTTATTTGCGTATCTCCCGTTGACTGGTAGACTCATTCTCCCGTTGTAACTGACATGGTAAATCAGTTTGCTGCGCGACTCGTTCGCGGCACAAGATTGACAAGCGATTTCTTTTGTTGGATCGCCGTCTAGGATTCTTCGGGGCTGCGGGCTCCTTTCTACCCAAGACTCCGTGTGAATGTCGTTTGCATGGTTAGGTCTGTGATCCTCAGCTCCTTCTTTCTTCTTCGGTGGGTCTATAGCTTTATTACCCCGTATTTTCATCGGGAATTCTTCTTGAGCGGCAAAATCACTCATGTTTCTGTGGTATGTTCACTCGGTTCTTTGTCTGCCAAAAAGTGAAAAAGTTTAAAACGTGTTAACGGAGACTGTGAATATAACTTCACTCTCAACCAAATCTTCTTCAAAATGTTTGCAAAACTCATTGTTTTGTTCTGCTGCACATGCTGCAGGACCTATGGCTATAAATTTCTTGTCGAGGCATATGTTGCAAATATTTCTCTTTCACTTCATTTTACACTAACCAATGTAAACCCTGTAAATAGAGCGCAATAAAGAAGTTGGGCTGAGTTGAGTTGAAGCAAGTCCGTCCGATTTGCGAATGAGGCACATTTCTCGTTGCGCACTAAGAGTTCAGTAGTTTCCCGAATGTGGAAGTACATGTTATGGAGGTAACACTGTACTGGTATTCTTCAGGAACACAAATTCTGGTGTATTCAGGAAGTTTGTCACGTGTGGACCATGGAACATGCTGTGAGATGCTCGGAATTATTATTTCTTAGCGCGCAGTTTCTGATATGATGATTAACTTTTCTTTTCTCTACCACTCAGGGACATTGGAATTCGAAGTTGTTTGTATCACACAGACTGACGAGTAAAGGAAATTAAAAACGTGACCAATGAATTAAATGGACCGCAAAGGTGCGAGCCGTTCTGTGACAATGTTCTACAATTTATTGCACCATATGTAGAAGACGCATATTTTGACATGTGCATTTTGCCGCAATTAATATTTTTAAAAGCGGCTTGAAATATATTATCGGCCTACCCACGTCACCATCTTAGATCTTCTTTTCTATACCAGACATCTTCTTAATTGATGTTCGCAATTTTATGAACAATTCATAAGCTTGATTAGTCTGAAATTTCTCTGAGACGAAGAAGGCAGATCATATCCAAAAATTATTACATTTTGAACTTGGAATATCCCCGAAAAATTACCTGCTGTAGGCTGACCCCGTATGTTAGTGTAAAATTTCATAGAAACCAAAAATTATATTTTTTAATCAGCCGACATGAGACAAACAATAACAGCGGGATCGTTGCACGCGAATCAGGTTGGTTTCTAAGTTACCATGGCAACATGTCTACTTAAGGACGACTGTAAGTAAACAGCTAAAATAAAACAGGTTCTTTTGCAAATGAGATGAACAAACATTCGTCGGAACAAAACCCAAACTAATAAGAGTTAAATTATTAAACCCTGATCGCTTATCAAACGGCCGCGTATGAAATGTCACTACCGGAACTCGCGAAAGACAATTAAGATGAATGCTGAACGCATTTATCTTTTTTACTAAAGGAGATTCTTAATTGCGGTTTGTTTATTCGACGTGGTTAATGACGCCACTGAAAGTGTAAATTTCTGCAGTGGAGGGACAGAATTCCACCCTCGGTACATCATCATGGTTTGCTGAGAAAGTTTCATTATATCGATCAATGATTTTCTAGTGCACTCCGCAAGCGACCTTACTGTGACTAAATATATAAGATAGTCCCAGCTACACTGTAAAGCAAACTGAACAGTAATTTTTTTTGGCTTCTCCTCTTTCAATGAGAACTGACAGATTATTACAAACCTACGCCGGCTAAAATGGTGTCTAAATCAACGCTGAAAATGAGCTTTTTTGAAAAAAAAACGTAATGATACAAGACGCAAAAACGAGACTAGTTTGAAATGAAAACGTTACCGTAAACAAGGGATTCTTGTAAAGATTATCTTTCGATGGTAGCGGGATCTTTTGAGGATTGGAGAAAATTGGTTTAGTCGTAAAACAGTGATCAGCCATTGCCTCGTCTCTTTTATCTCTACTCTCGTTTAAAGCTTACTAGTTTCTTTCTAAACTAAGATAAAAAGACAATAAATAAAATAAAATATAACGACCATTCTTTACCTCGTTATTTACAATCGAGTGAACAGAGGCAATCAGTGCCAGTCAGGCAAAGTTGGGCTTTGCGGCGGATTGATAAATTTCCCTTCACTGATATTCAAATTATCACAACCAGTCCACGAGAGATCCTTTTACCAGTATTTGAAGCCAACCTTTTCTTAACGATTCTGATTGGGTGAAAATAATTAAAACTTTCAGATGACTTTCACGGTAAATTACGTCCGTGTATATCTTTAGTTTTTTTGCAATGTAATTAATCCTGCCTCGAATATACGTCGAAACGATGCGACAGCAGCGCTTTGTTCATGAAATAATGCACAGCTTTGACTTTGAACTTTGAAAACACAGCTGCTCTCTGTTTGGTCAGCAAGAAAAAAATTGCATGTCTAGAAAAAAACGTTTTAACACGTTAACGAAGCAAGATATATAAACACATATGTTTTTAATTCTTCTTCTAAAAAAGTGAAGGTGTTTTCCATTCAACTACTCGATAAAGTTACAGTATTCTCACAGGTCGAAGAGATTCACGAAAACAAACTTGTTTATTAAATTTTCACTGAAAAGTAAACCATCCCGACCTGAAGTTAAACAATCAAGGTATAAGGCGTGTTTCAACTTATTGAAGCCCCGATAAAACATATTTAATGAGCTTTAGCGGTTTTTTAGACATGCCTCTCTTTTATTTCAAAACAATGACGCCCGAGAAGTGAATGTTGTCGCCGGCAAAAGTGCTAAAAGTGAGACACTACTTCGCTAAATTATATGTAAATAGAGAATATTGAAAAGTTGCTGCGCGAAATCGTAAAGGAATACGTAAAGTATACTGGCTGGAAAATCATTGCCATGTATACTAAAACTAGTGGCTATGAAAATATATTGAAAGGTCATTTTATAACCTATGCATCATGTCATGTCAGGATCCGTCCACACGACGCCGGAGAAATTTGAAAACGGTTTTTCACTCTGAAAACGCATCAAATGTTTTCCGTCCACACTACACAGGAGAAATTTGAAAACGCAACTATCAGCGGTCATTTTGGATTTGTGCTTAAGCAAAATGACTAGATTATCGTAAAATCATCGTTTTCGAAAAGCTCCTTTTTCCGTCTACACTAAAACGCAAAGCCGGCGTTTTTAAATTCCTCCGGTTTGAAGGGTGATTTCGAATAGCTCAGTTTTCGAGACGGGTTAGTGTGGACGGTAGGCCTAACCGTAGAAATGAAGCTGCATTTTCAATTTTCTCCGACGTAGTGTGGATAGGCCTAAACGAGTAGCTCAGGCTATGGAGGTACATTGAAATTTCATTTTATAACATATACATTATATGTCTATTAGGTAAAGGAAAAGATATAATCGATCAGAAGATTCAGATCATGTCAGATTGATCTAGTGACCATTGTACTTGTGGACAATCACCTAGAAATGCTAGAGTCATAAAGTTCATGTCATAAATTTCCTATGTAGAATATCAAACCAACAAAAAAAGAACTGTGCGATTTATATACAGCGAGCTGTAGTCATTCGCGTTCTTTACATAGATAAACCGGGCCAAGACCGAGCTTGATACAAATGGTGAACCCAAGAAGTAAAGAGCTCGCCTTTCGTGAGAATGGCTTAAATAATTAATCAGCGTCGTCTTAAAGCAGCTGGTAAACGGTAATCTACCTCTTTAAACAGTGACAAGCTTTAGAACCATAACTCACAGAAACAATTTCGAGCGCGCCTCACAATTGCACGTGTATAAGCGGCTGGACATGCGGTTTTTTTTTAGCTTGAATTTCGCTCCTACGTTCTTGAGTTATACTGATACCGGCGAAACTGGAGGTGGCTGTAGTTTAAAGAAAGTTGTACAATGTTGGGAGTCCTGTGATAGCACTTAATTTTCTTTGCTATGTTTAAAACCGTTTTATTTGTTATCCAAATCATGAAGGCGTCAGGCTAAGCGGCGGGGCTGCCAATCTGTTTAGTCGACGAAGTAACAACACGTCTGAGTGGGCTTTATATTAATCTTTTTTCACAGCACTTGGTCCAAACGACCTCAGTCGTGCATGCAATCTGGTTGGTAAATTGGAGGTTCAATTAATATCTGGACAGCTCGTTCGAGCTTTAATATCAGCCTTATTGATCAAACGTTTCAGTAAAAACATTGACTTCGTTCATTTTTAATTATTTTTTAACTGCTTTGGGTTTCACGTAGGCGGAACGAAATAGGGAGAGTTTAACAAATTCCCCTTAGCCTGCGTGGCTTGCACGGCGGCTAGCACGCAAGTGGCACAGTCGTGTGGGATTGGTGAAGAGTCGAGTCGCGGCTTAAAATGGCGAGAATAAAAATAATGGCGCCTCTGTCACGAAAAAATCGCTTGCTTAAGAATTCCGCTCGTTAAGAAGGCTAAATCCTCCTTGGCATCCCGTTTCCGAAAAGTTTCTGATTATAAAGCCTGATCAGAAATTGTGCAAAAATACTACAAAAATTGCCTCGTCAGCAATTTGCTTCCTTGATACGTAATCAGTGTCTAAAGGAGGCGCTGTGGCCTATTTGTTACTGGGCTGAACTGCAGATCGCACCGACTAAGTTCGAGCCCTGGCCGAGATCATTGTTTTGTGGTTTGGAGCAGAACGCTTTGATCTCACAGGGCCTCTCTCCACCCAGGTGTATAAATGGGTACTGGGGAAATGAATACTGGCGGTAACTTTTCAATGGACTAGCAACCCATCCAGTGAGGAGAAGAAACACTCCTAGTCGCTTCATGCCACAGAAACCGGAGATAAGTGGCCCGGCCTAACGGTCCACTAGACTGTACTCGAGCGCAGACTTTAAATGTGTTGCTTGGAAACTTAGGCTTAACCGTTAAGCGCAAGCTAAGCCAACGCTCAGAATATCTGCTCTTCTATTTAATAACGTAATTATTTCCTTCGCTACCTGTCAGCGACTTGTTACTCGGAGAAAATGTTATGTTTCATTTATCAATCTGGCAGCCGACCTGACGTGTCTTTTCTTGTTGCATATGCATATTACTCTGACACTGGATAAGAAGAAATATCCTGAGGATGTAATGAAATGAAGTTGTAACCCTTTTTAGGCCGGGCATTTTTTTATGATTCAAAAGTACTGAAAATGAACCGTGACTGAGAAATGCTAAAATGTCCTAAAGAAGTAAAAAAAGATTATACAAACAAAAACAAATTAAAAAATTAAAATAAAACATGAAAAATAAGAAAATTACAGTTTTTGAAAAGTACTTCTGTCAATTGACGGTTGCCATGAAAACAACAAGCTCCAAGTACAACCAAATGTCATACCAAATTGTTCCTCAAGATAAACATCATTCGCTAAGTCTCACAGGTTGATAAAGTCATAAATGATGAGACTCGGCGCGGGCACTTCCTCACCCCGAGCCATAAGTCTTTAAAATCGGCTTGTGGAAAAAGACTGAATTTTACAACGGTAAAGCTATTTGTGTGCACATATACATGAAACAGCTGCAAATAATGTCAATTTATACAACCTCGTAACATGCTCAAAACACAGCTTGACAGACTGTCTCGATAGAGTGATCCGCTCAAACGACAGTGAAATTTATATCGGTCACAAAAACTTTAGTAACTTAAACTGTAATAACATGAACGTTTCCCTAACTCTGCAGAAAAGTTGCCGTGGAAAAGAAAGAAAGCGAAATAAACCAATTTCGGAAAGGCTATTTACAACAAGAGATAGACTGGTACAAGTTATATTATTGCGTCAATACGCTTAGCTATAGGAGTACTAGTGAGCCTCAATAGTCTAGTCTTAAAAGGTGAAGCAGCAGAAAAATACAATAAAATTGATCCAAAATTGCTCTAAGAAAAAAGTAGATGAATTGTCAACCTACTGATTCCAAGTTTTTCCCGCGTAATGCAGCCGGTCCGGTCCAATTTTATTCCCTCACTGTTTTTCACCCTAACTTCGTAACCAGTTCCGTTCATTTGTTTGTTTATATAATCAATTTTTTTTTGCTGAATTTCGTAACACCACGATTGGATCGCTTCATTCCTTTTTCTGCCAATAAATAGTTTTTTTCTTAAAGGTTGGCACACGCTAGGGGACGTAAAGTAACAATTTTCCTCGTGCAAAGTGCCGGAAGAAGTTCTGTTGTGGGGAAGACATTTTGTCCCCTCAGCATGTTGCAAGAAATTCAGTTGGAAGTAAATTTCGTGCGTTCTGAAGCAGAGACAAAACGACCTCGATTTTTCAATGTCGCATCGTCTACACTGCTCCTGCAACCGTCCTCGCTTCAACATGAACCAATATCCGCTTCGTGTGAACCAGCTACTGTCCCTGCAACATGGGTCCTAAGCGTGCTTGTCCCTGCTTCACGTCCCCATAACGTATCCTCTAGTGTGTGCCGACCTCTATATTAATCTTCAGGTTTGAAGTTTCATTCCTGTTGGTTTCAAAAGACCCCTTTTTCACCCAGAAATACTGCCTGCCAAAAATGTTCTGCATTGCTGTGTGCCGGCTTAGTAAAGTTGCTGGTTCAGCTCTATAAGTGATATTCGCATGATGTTCCTTTTACCGTGATACAAAATTGAAAGATGTTAGCGATCAAAAATGTCTAGAAACAAGTCTCAAGTTGAACGCATGCAGAATTTTTTTTTTCTAACTCCTTTGGCACAAAAACATGATGATTTATCAGTGTCATTACATCAATTTTTCGCCGTTGATAAAAAAACGAAATGCTCAAACCGATACATTAATTCCGTTGTACCTTTTACAACTGATCATTATCCTATTTTATTTTTGAGGCTAATTGCCTCTTAATTCCCGCACCGATCGTGTAACCGATTTTGAGTAAAGCTCTTTGAATGGGGCATTGTCAGTGCAAATCAGGTAGTGCCTGTGTAGTTTGCACTCCCTCAGTGTAGCAGGATACTTAAAGAGCGGGCTAACATTTAACAGAGAAATCGAAATATTTGAGTCAAGTGCTTTAGATCTAAGCATGAATGTGGCCGATTTAAAGTTAGTCCAGATCAGACTAACTGATTTACTTTGGATAGCTGAGTAGTCCAGAACAACTTGATTCTCTGTTAACATCGTGATCCTCGATAACAGAGTTCCGTGTAAGCCGCGTAAATAATGTCTGTACAACACCTTTTAACGTTACAGCTAAAATAGAAAACGAGTGTCGATATTCAGCAATACTAAACTGCGCATTGTTTACCTTATTACTGAGTAGAAGAGCTGGTCTTACCTCGGTAATCAATTTCCCTTCCGTTAGTGACTGCGTTTTCTTGGACGTTTTTGGCCAGCAATTGTTGTTCCACTGAGAAGTACAGCTGTTTCATTTTTTTTTTAGAATAATTTGCATGCTAAATTTGTTTCATACGAGAACGACGAGCGTCCTTCATCAGCAAGATATTCATTGTGAGAGTTACATCATTTCCGAGACCTTACAGTAACTATTCTCCACCTCCTCGTGTACCTTTGTTCTCCTCAATCAGGGTCAAACAAAGCAAATTTTAGAAGTTGTTTTCTTCTTGGGAAGACAGTATGAAATTAGCATTTCACTCGTTATTTATTGAGGGTAAACACGACATTTCAATTGCGAACCATTTTCTCTCTAGTAATTTCCGTCGGTGTCATAAAACATGCTGTTAAGTCAACAATTTCGTAACATTACATCGTGAAATTTTCATTTGTAGATATTTTTAAATATATTCCGCGTGCTAATGCATGTAATTAGCAATTACGACGTCTTCATTGGCATATTCAAGGCAGACTTTGAGGACTTGTTCATTGCTTTTACCGATACTAGAAAACTGAGCCATACTTGTTCATGGATTGATCATGTTACGTGTCTAACATCAACTTTCAATTTAGCTGAATAACCTATCAGTAGTGGTTTCTGAAAAGGCATATCAGCGAGCTTTAACTTGTTTTAGATTATATTTATGCTACAACTTCAATGTGGAAGTGAAAACATCACTTTAGAACTAACACACTGAGTCCACGAGCAACTTTTCACACTTTTAGAGGTTTTCAAGACAACTTGGACCATAGTTTGGAATTTCGGCAAGTATTCGCTTTATATCAGAAAAAAAATAATACTAAATAATGATAACTAAACGATCAAATGTTTAACTGAGTATTCCAATACCGAGCAGTTTACAAAATACTCAGATGAGATTAACAAGTTCTCTAGAAGCTATACGTCTGTTACGTTGTTTGGTGACATGACACATCGTACAAGATGATTGGACGGAACATCAGAAACCGTTCGCTTACAGATTGACATCGAGGCTTTGAAAGCAAAGCGATCGACCTTTTCTGAGAGAAAAAAAATTCTTTGCGATAACATTTTATTTCAAACTCAGAAGCTTTTGGTACTTTATCCAGACAATTGCAACCGACATCTATTTCGTTGTTTGGTAACATGACATATCGTACAAGCTGTCAGTGGACAAAACATTAGAAAATTGACATCGAGACTATGAAGACGAAGCAATCAACTTTGCATGAAACCCTCTGAGAAAAGACATTCTCTTCGACAACATCGTAAATTTAAACTCAGAAATTTTTGTACTTTATCCAGACCATTAAAACTGGCAGAACTGCAACTCTTTCCTTTGTTACATATCTCTACAACAAAGCGAAGGTTTAGTCACTGTGGAAATATGAGGTGTTTTAATAAGACACATCGCATGAATCCATGATACGGATACGACACCAGCTTGTGTAAATAAAGAAACGTTTTAGCCACCAAGAATAATATATTCAATTCAGTATGATACAGCAAAAGGAAATATATTAGTGGGCTATATTTATAATAGTTAATGGTAATGCGATCTTTGTGCGACCTTAAGCTGGAAACTAGCCTTAAAAATAATTATGAAATTACTGTTTTACATCATATTTTAATCGTAATACTGATATGTCCCATTCAAATGAAAATTATTTCGCCCAGTTCAAAATGACTTCTAAATGCATAAAGAGCCCATTGAACTTTTCAGTCTTATTTTGTCTGCATTAAAAGAAATAGATATTATTATCTGTTAGATAATATTCTGTGTTTCTTCGGTTATTTCGGAAAAGATGAAGCCTATTAGTGACAATTCTCACATTGTATTCTGCTAACTTTCGCCCACGGGCTCACCAGAAACGCATGTTCCTTAATATTCACTATTGGAATTGTGGATAATGGAAATTTTCCGGCCTTGAAATAGCTCGTGAATTATACTCTAGAATTTTGTTTTGATGGTAAAATAAGTGGCATAATTTGTTAGTGTTTCACTAAAGACAGAACTCGGGAGTCGTTAGAACACCCGCGAGTTTGTTGAGAATTCGTGTGTAGCTAGACAATCTTAGACAGTGATAAGTTGGCCTTGAAATGTTTCATATCCCATACCTGCGACATCCACGGACGATAGCAATTTATGTCCAAGCTTCAAATTCACAATTTCGCAACAAACTAAGATATTCCCAATTTGTCAACAGCAAAGCGTAACCCACGCTTATTGCCATAATTGACATTTTCTACCACATCTTAAAACGCATTTCAGTGACATCAATTTTCTCATTGTTAAATATTTAATTATTTTACCACAGGAGCTTCTTCTAATGCTGCTTTTACTACGGGATACTCTTTAGAATTAAACACAAATAAAAGTGACGAATAAAGAAGGAAATTGTAGATAAATGTAGGACAATTTTTTCAGGTGCTTGGTTTTACTAGATTTTGGATAACCCAGCAAGAAACGGATCAACTAAATCTTCTTCTCGTGCGGTGTATTCATATCAGTAAACTTGAGTGAGTATCTATGTGTTTAGGTCTTCTTTACATGTCAGGTGAAAGCTACTAGTAAGCTACTTCGCGAGGTATCTAATTGGACACTTGTTACTGACCATCACAGGTTAACACAGCCTGGACAGTTAAGTTTTTTTCTGAAATTAGTAATCATTGCAAGCGGCACGTGAACTCTTGTTTATTTTTTTTTACATACAAATCTACAGATTGCCTCTTTCTTCAAAATGACAGTTACAAACTGCTTGACCAGATTGTGTAGAATTAAAGAATCCGTTCTAATATTTCGTTTCTCTGTTGATGACCCAGCTTATATATTATTATATTTTCGGACAGAAACGGGGGTGGTAAGAGTGAAAACAGGCTATAAAAGACTTTGCAACCACAATAATTGATAATTCATAACTTGCCGTGTTTCTCGATTCTTTTTGCCAACTTTCTCAAGAAAAGAAATATTAATAAACAGTGATGGCACCAGCTAAAAAAACAATTAAAAATATTGCGGCTTTTCTTTAGTGTTGCATCAATGAAAAGCGCGGTGCATGATGATTCCGTGTTCAATTGCACAAGTTGCTACACTTCACTACGTGAAAATTAAAAAGCTTGCCTCAGGGCTGGACATCATTCAGTTCTTTCCTTCATGAAGAGTCTATCCTATCCGTCGATCAATATCGCTAATTACAACTGAAAATTAGTCTGAAAGAATTTGACGGATGGGTATTTACATAGATTAAAGGTAGCTTCTTGATACAACGCAAGGGCTGACTTCCAAACATGTCTAAACAACTGACAAATCCATCAATAAAATAAAAGGCTGTGTCGTCAATTGATATGAGACAAGCAGGACTGTACAGCTGGCCTAACGCCAAAAGATGAGAAAATGAAACAACTATGGTCAGTTTTAACACGACGACAGTATATGTATACGACAAAAGACCGAAACAAAACAAAACAAAACAAAAAAAACACACAGTAAAGACTACAGTAAGAGTTTATTTGATTGTCGAAATTAAGCCACCGATCAGTGATAGCCCTGAAATGAGTCTTTTGAGACGCTGAAACAATTATTTGACAGGCCATGTGTTATTCAAATGACGTGTTTAAAATTTAAAACGCAGGACTGCATGCACTGAAAAAAGTGTTTCGATTTCGCAAAAGATCTAGAGACACTACTTTCCTGCATTTATTAAGAAAGACGGCGAGCCAATATATTTTTATTCAGATCGAATAAATCAAGCATGTTTTTAAACGATGCTAAGTCGATATAAAATTTTCTTCTTCACCTGTATAATATTCACATGACCTCAAAGTAGTGAGCCTTTTAGATGGCGAGTACTTAAATTTTCGAACGACAACCGGGAACCGTGCGTGAGTGGTATTCGATCGATAGAGGCTTTAGGTCCCGTCTACCGGCTACGCTGGAGAAATTTGAAAACGCAGCTTTATTTTTACGGTTAGGCCTACCGTCCACACTAATCCGTCACGAAAACGGAGCTTTTCGGAAACGTTCTTCAAACCAGAGGAATTTGAAAACGCCGCCTTTGCGTTTTCGTGTGGACGGAAAACATTTTGAAAACGGAGCTTTTCGAAAACTATGGCGTTGCGATAATCATGTGATTTACCTGTCTGAGTTTTCCTCAAACACACATCTAAAATGACCGGTTATTGCTGGGCGTTTTCAAATTTCTCCGGCATAGTGCGGACGGGAAACAACTGATTCGTTTTCAGAGTGAAACCTGCGTTTTCAAATTCCTCCGGCGTCATGTGGACGGAGCTTTCGAACTCTTATCCAATAATCACCATACGTGACATGCTTTCACAACAGGTTTCTGGGAATTGCGGGATTTTGAAGCCTCTCTGTTGGCTCTTTTTCATTTTTGCTTTCCTTGGCTTCAAATCGGCTGGAAAATATCCATGATTTTATTTTTAACCTGCAAAACGTGACGACATCGAGTATTAAAGCAGTAAGGGGATTTCCGACCCGGAATCATTGACAGAAGCGTCGATAAGCCGACAAGCCTTATATTTTGACCCAGTGCCAGTTTGACGTTTGTTTGTTATTAACTCAAGTTTCTAAAAGCGCATATAGCCACGGGCTTTGTTGCCATAGACAAGACAGCGAGTATAGTCTAATGCCGTCCGCTCACTAGATATTTTGAGTATTTTATTAAGCCAGAATTGGAGAATAATTTTTCTTTTTAACAACAACGTACGTGCAATGACCGTGTATCTACGAACTGTTAGCGAGGAGGGCACGAATTGTATCAAAGAATTCACATGTTAATAGCACGATGACAATCCACGCCACTATATAATTTTTCCAACCTTAGCATAAGAATCAGAATAAAGTCTCAGAGCACAGCCAGGTTTTTTCTTCGAAAGTAGCCTTTGTTTACACTAGAGTGAGTTGGATACGACGTCAAAACAATTTTAATCGTTTAAGCTCTTCTGGCCAACGAGTAGTTAGCCGCCGACCTTCTTCAATTTTTTTTCCGAAAGTTGATCCTAACAATTTGTAGTGCAACAATAATAACTGTAAAGATTTGCGCCCTATGAGAGACAGTATTTCTGTTAGGATCAAACAACAGGAGGAGTAGCAACTTTGCATTGAAATCCAACTGTCTCTTCTGATCTCTCTCATGAAGGGTTGTGATGACGGTACGGCGATATTACAGGGCTCTTTGAACTTAGTGAAAGAAAATTCCGCATCGTTCCCTAACCTGAAAAACGATTGCTTTAAATAGCGTACTAACCTTATATGCCTACCATCGGAAGGCGACAATTACAGACTCGATGCGTCTGTTTATGTTTGCTCTTATCAAGGAGAGACGCATTCTTGAATCAACCTGTGAAACGCTGAGCAAAAATGCATATGTAAAATGTGCGTGCAAGCTTCATTTGAAATGTGCATTTAAGCACGGCGACATGTAAAGTGGTCATCTATTGGTAACAAAATGAGTTAACCATATGCAAAAGTGGTCGCTATGCAATTTTTTCCTATATCAGTAATGTCACGTACGCCAGCAAAACAGAGTATTTTTTCTCGAAATGTCTCCGTGTTCTAAGATTGTTAACGCTGTAAGGCATTTGTAGGTGAAAATTACACACTAGCAATTATAGGTAACAGACCCCTACACGGCAACTGGTCACGAAATTGAGCCTTAAAAACTAACAGTTTTTCACCCGATAGTAATTGGTTCGGCTACTGTTTTCATTTAAAATGAATTAAAATATATACAACTGACAATTTATCTTCAAAATAGGGCCATTCGTGGACTCTACTCAAAGTGAGAATATTAACTTTATCTCGCATCACGTTGCTTTCTCACTCAAAAATCAGCTCATTAGCTAATCGTAAATACAATTTCGTATCTTACCACCTGTAACGTGAGTCTACAAAGGGCTAATACATCATAATGATTGCGTGTGTCGGTCTTGTTATAATTATGTTATTGTCACTTACAGGTTCAAAAATATTGGACATATCGTGCCCTGTCAGAGGCTAAAACCACGCAAGTAACATTTGTTAACTTTTACCGGATAAGTTTCGTTTAACAATCTTCACGTGTTCGTTCGTTGATTGAAATAACTGAGATAAATCAACTGAGAATAAATTCACGAAAGACGCTTCAAAAAGGATTATGGGCTAAAAATGAAAATATGATAGAAGTTTTGAAAACCAAAGCGTTTTCGATTTAAAATGTCATCATTAAAGTTTTCTTTCAATTTTTTACATTATTTTTCAGAGTAGTAATTAACAATAACTTTATGGGGGCCCTGAACAGGACAGAATGGACTGATTTGCCTCAAGAAAATGGTCATATGGCTTATAACTTATAAACTGCTCAAAATATTGTGGAACATCAGGGGCGCAATTCATAATTATACTCTATTGTAAGTCTTATTTAGAAAACATTAATTCTTGTTACTATAAGAGGAAACTATTTCGCAATGGATTCTCCAAAGATTAAAATGAATATAGACTAAAACTACGACAAAAGTTTAAGAAAAGTCATGAAAAAAGGGTTTAAAATGTCGAGCCATTATCAGGGTTTATTCTTGTAATAATTTTAAAGGTCCGTTTACACAGGCAATTTTTGTCGCGGCAACTAGATGCAATTTTTGTCGCGCTAAAGTTAAAATCGCACGTGTAAACCAGGTGCGATTTTCAGTGCGATTTGTTGCCGCGATATCACAGGGGTTTCGAACATGTTTGAAACTTGATGCAATTTTGCTGCGACAAAAATTACATCGAGTTGCCGCGACAAAAATCGCCTGTGTAAACGGGCCTTAACAAATAACTCTGACTTTGAATGGGACTCTAACTAACACGGATTCAAACAGAATTGCTTTTGTAACTGGGTTCAACGAGCTGCATAATAACGAAAAACGTACCTTTCTCTATTATGCTTCTTTAGTTGTTTGAACTCGACTTTAACTCTCGCTTAGAAGGCAAAGAAATGATCAAAGTGATCAAAACAAAGAAAAAACACTGTTGTGTCCAATGCATGGTTAACCTATCGAATTATTCAAAAGGTACATCATAGTATGAAAAAAAAAAAAAAAAAAAAAAAACAGGCACCGGCGGGCTCACGCATGTGCACTGGTAACGAAATGAGATTTCGAGTTTCACACCAAGTGCCGGTCGAGTTAGCCGCCTTAAAGAACAATTTTTAATTTCTATATGTTGTGTCCAAGATCATCTCAGAAATTATTTATCGCAATATTATTTGCGTGTATATTACCTGTGCTTACTGCATGATGTTGCTAAAATAAGAAAAATGCAATAGAACGTACTACAATTCACTATAAAGGTTTTAGTCATGGAAAGAATAAGCAAAAACTCGATCTGTGTAAAAACGTAGGATTAAATTTCAGTGTTGTCCCCGAATTAAAACTTAAATACGCGAATATATTTTGTCTTAAGCCTTAGAGAATTAATTTAGCTGATGGGAGGTCCTTGCACTCAGTAAACAAACAGGCATCGCGTTTAATGACAAAAAAAAACATCCAACTGTAATACCCCTGTACTGCTAATTTAATATTTCAGTCCTCGCGCGCCAACCTCGAATTCCCATAATTGGTATCTTCTTTGCCGACAGTTTGGAGAATATGTAACACTGAGTTTCTATATCAGTCGGAGATATTTTTTGGCAATACATGATGGGGAATTATGAATGAATTATGAATTACAAATTTCTTATGTACACTTATTTGCAAAAAATATGAGTGAGTTCATTAAAATGTACCTGATGCACGCTTACTAGTTGTCTTAAGGCATCATGCGAGAGTGACCGAGCCATTTTGAGCGAGTATCGTTTTGCTCCATTCACCTATCGTTTACGACTGACTGTATTTAAAATGCGTTGAAGTAGAGGTCAAACAAGTAACTCCCCATGGGGTAAAGACGTCCTTTTCGATGACCAGTATTTTCTTCAGGGTAAATAAAATAAACATTTTTTTTTTGAAAAAAAAAAAAAGAAAGAAAAGAGAAACGATACCATGGATTAAAAGCAATTTAAGCTATGTCCGACGAAAAATACGTCAATAACTAGAACTGGTCGCACAATTTTCTAAAAAGCTGGGCAGCTGACCAAAGAAAGGTTTGTGAACAGACCATGACAGAGGGGCTAAGACAGAAATTTTTTTAAAATACCATTAGCAGTGTTAATTATCATCTATCGATTGCTACATTTTATATATTTGTTATTATCCCGGTGCCGTTTTCACTTATAATTATATCTTGAATCTGAGTGAGAAATTTCTGAATACTTACCATTACATAGCAAGCTGTTAGTGACTGTGTTTTTGACGGCGCGTGTGGGCGGTCTGTTTGTTAGCAAGCAGAAATGCATCTAAACATGGTATACACGTTTAGACGAGTCTCTGTTTAGTAATATTACGTCCGTAAAAACCAAGAACGCTCCAAAACAACAACATGACACCCGCTAATCCGAATTCGATGTTTTTATGGAGATGGAACGCTCACCCAAAAATGCCCTTTGTTGGGCCTTTGAATTTGATATTTGACATGTTAGTTTTGAGATAAATAGGTCACACCGATCAACGCAATATAAACATTTTAAATTAAAGCTCTATGAAAAACGTTGGACGCAAATTTTTTTTAAAGTGTTAACGACATAACACTCGATCCTCAAGAAATGTATATTGGGGGAAGATCAGGAATCGAATATTTATTCTTTGAAACAAAGAAATTAGCTGGTGTTGTCAACAAAAAAATATAACTTAATAGAACAAACCAACATTTGCATCGAATTAGATCGCCATACTAATAGTAGCTGCAATAGACTAAAAGAGCTCACTTACCTGTGATGGTTTTTGAGCGAAGAGCGGGAAATTTAAAAAAAAAAATGTGGTGGCGTGCTGTCACTCGCTTTTTTTTCTTTTTTTTTGCTCTTCCTCGACGATTCAGGTGCGGCTGAGCAGGTTCCACTTGTAGTTTATTGTTGAAGTAAAAATTATTTAAATTAAATGCAGTTGAACAGTTCAATGTTTTATGCGCTGGCAGGCGGTCTGTTAGTTCGTTGTTCAATATTGTTTTGGACGTGGGTCACCTAGAAACTGACATATAGCACATAGTCTTTCAACGCGATGAAAATATCAGTTAAGCTAAAAAAAAAAGTGATTCACGTGGTTGCCGTGTGGGGGCCCTATATGAGTAGTGACCTCTTACAGTGTATTGATAAAATAAAATAAAATAAATTTAATTCAGTAACAGTTGAACAGCACAATATTGCTTGTAAAGCGTTCTGGTCGTTCCTGCGCCGAACATTAATTTAAGAACAAAACAAAAGACAAAACCAAAACGCGGTGATAAATAAATACAATTATGCGGGCAAATTTTAAGCTCGGTTAAGTAAGTAAGTTGAATCACTTCGTCACGTGCGTGGGATAAAGAAATTATATTCTGGGCGGGTACCCGACAGGGGTCGAAACCATCACTTTTCGCAAACCGTTTACGTGTTATAAGGGGGGTTACCTTTCACAGAATTAACGACAAACGATTTGCACCACTTTTATGTGGGTGTCTCCTCTAGAGGGTATGGAACTGCGGTGGTTAGATCCTTAATTACTAGTAACTCCTTAGAGATTAATCTTCCTTCAGTTTTCACCATTAATAGCCTCTCCATTCCGCGATCAAAGATCGAGCTGCCATCTTGAACACAATGCGAGGTGATACAAATATGGCGAGGTTTCTAGGTGGAAAGGACAAAGCCGCTATACTTTTCAGTTCTGTCCGTTATCTTCAGAATAGCGGCCCCGAGGTCGAACAGAATTTAACTGGGCGAAACATAAAGGGATTAATGCAGTACAACTAATTTATCGAAAATTCTTCGTTTATTTACTCGTTCCCTTGAAACGCCTGCGTTTGTGTTCAAACGAGTAAAATCAGTTACAAAGATGCGCTGATGGCGAGTATTTCAAGCATATTTAGATTTTATCTTCTGATCAAAACTGATCTATACTTCATATCCGAAGAAGGAACATTCGAATTGAAGTTAAGTTAAATTTACGATGAGATGAACTTTCTCATTTCTATGTATAACTAACTCTTGCTTTACAAAGCTAAAAAATGCGTCCATGCTCTCAGCAAAAATTCAAATAAATACTTGTGCATGCAATTATTACTTTTTGTACACGTCCAGTTGCAGTGATTAACTTCTAACTTCTCACTTCAACGCCATAGACTTCACACAAGCGGGGAGATCCAAGACATGACACTCACAACCCAAGAACATTGAAATACAAATTCGTAAAAAGCAATAATGCAAATTTTTACTTTGTTTTGTGGGGTCTTTATCAAAACAGGAGCACACCAAGCCAAATACAAAGTATCAAATGCTCCATACACGGAGCTATAGTAAATATTTATGATTAAATATCAAAATACTCAGTTAATATCATGATCGCTTGTTCCCAGTTGACTCCTATGAGGAGAGCATACGAATAGAAACGGGGAGTTCGTAGGGAGTCTAGGAAAAAAAAGTGAACGGGACGAGAAACGACTGGGAATGAATCAAAATTGGACCCTTAAAAATGGTTGTCTAAGT
Source organism: Orbicella faveolata (assembly GCF_042242905.1). Taxonomy (NCBI): domain Eukaryota; kingdom Metazoa; phylum Cnidaria; class Anthozoa; order Scleractinia; family Merulinidae; genus Orbicella; species Orbicella faveolata. The sequence goes on along the minus strand of NW_028301558.1, from coordinate 14,628,667 downwards.
TTTCAGTTACTCCCTCTCTCTGTCTGAGAAAACTCTAAAATGAACTTTGGAAGACTGTGACACTAGAAATTCCGGGAATATTCGCATAATTATTGTAAGTTATAAATGGTGAATGATTTCCTTTAGAGTGGTTTTCAATTGAGTATGAAAAGAAGACTAAAGTATCCACCCTGGTCAATTCCAAAGGGAACAGACAATCCAATGAACCAATCAAAATTCGCAGTAAATACGTGTAGCGGACACGAAGCGCGGGAAACCGCGTGTAAGCGAGTCACGGTTGGTTTGGGTTTCACTTCTGATTGGATGAAATAGTAGTGGGAGTATTTTTTTAACCAATCATATAGCGTAGAAATGCAAAACCCAAGCAGCTGCAAGTTACTTTCCATACTCAAGTGAAAACCGGTCTAGAAACAACCTAACCAATCAATTCGTTATACCGAGACTTCTTTATATACAGGTTCCACTGTAATGGCGATTCGTCGCTCTTGTTTATATGCAAATTACGTCTATCAAATGTCATTGGTTCCTTCATTAATTGATCTCAATACAAGTGGATTGACCTAGAAGCCTCGAGCTCAAGGCCATTATCTATACAAATGTTGGGGAATTTTACTTATTCTTACAAAAATTATTTCATTAAAACTACGATATTTTCCTTCCCCGATAAATCCTTGTAAAAAAACATGTCTATTATTCAGTGTCGTTCGGATTAGTCATGAATGGAACCCGCCATATCGTTACTAAGTGCTTATGACTTAGCAAGGTAGAACCTGGGGTTTAGCAAAGCCTTAATCCGCTTTCTTAGCTTTCTGCTGCTTCGACGAGTAAAACCGCTTTGACGTATAGAATTCTTCGTCGATGTACACGAGATGATTATAACTCTGTCACTAGCTTCAAACAACATTTGATATCCGTTGAAGATACAATGGAGGGTCAACAAGTTTTTCCTAGGGGTGAAACGACAAGCACTTGCACAACGCAACATCTTGATCAGTTCAAGAGCTGAGCAAATTCCTGTTTTGTGACATCTAGAAAACATATCGTCGCCATAACTTTTCTTGTACACAGTTTCAAATAAACCTTGCCGCGCCATTGTGCTGGTTCACCAGTTGATACGTCTGTCCGTTAGCTGTAATGACTCTGTTCAAAGGACCATTTTTATTCGTCTCCGATCTTTCTGCTAGTTTCTCTTCGAGTCTAAACTTTCTTCTTGCAAGACTAAGTTTTCGCATTTTCTTGTTCTTTACTGGCCTGCCGTTGTGAAGAGGCTGCAGTTCAGAGGCGTCTAAATTGTCAGCTTCCCCGTCCAGCACCACGCTTGGAAGTTCCGGTGTCCCCATACCAATAATACGGAAGTAACGCAAGAAAGCCACCGCGGGAATAAAAAATATCGACACAAGAGTAAGTAAGATCGCTAGAAACTTAGCCCATGGAGGATAAGGAGTCTTTATTCCTTTGCCCTAAAAAAAAAAAAAAAGAAAAGCAAAAAAAAACAAAACAAAACAGAACAAAACAAAACAAAACAAGCAAAAGGACGTCAGTCGTTAGAGAAGAACAAATTTACTATTTACTTCTCAGGATTGAAAATCAATTTCAGACTTGACAATTTCATGATAAAACTCTGAATTGAGTAAATCATTCTTCCGGGTTCCAGCCTTAAGATAGGATGAAGATAAGATAAGGACCTTTATTTAAGTGTCAAATGTATTCAGCCCTAAACAAGAGCCTTTAGTACTAAAAAGAAAATGCTAAACTAATTAAAATTATTAAAATTATTTACACAAGGGCCTTAAGCACTAATCATGCTAAAATGATCAAAAGTGTTAAAATTATTTACGATGTAATCTATTAACATTGTCTTGATGATGATGACGAAGAAGACGATGAAGAAGACGATGACAATGGTTATCATCATCATCATCATCATTATTATGATGGTGGTCGTGTGTGATGATGATGTTGCTGGTAGTTGGAAGAGGTGTTGGTAGTGATAGTTGCTTTAATATAACAATATCAAAAGAAGATAATAAGAGAAATTCATCAATAAATATTATCACCTGTTTTCCATCCCAAATCGTGTATTGCGGCGTACTTTCTGACATACTTTTGATACTCATGGAAAGCACAACGAAAATGGTTACTGGAGAAATGACTTTCCAGCACCATCTCCAAATAAAACGAGGAGGTTTGTTCGTCATGTATTTTATATCATCGCTAAATCTGCAAAAAATAACAATTGCTTTCTCGAATGAGCCCTTGTTCTTCAGCCGGTATTTTTTTTGACAAAAACTGCGTGGGTAAAACCTCAGAGCGGCGAAGTAGCTATAACCGTACGATGTAAGAAAAACAAGACACAATGGCCGAATTTATACTAGGGGCAAATTATTCGGGATGGTAATTCTTCTGCCTGATATTCTACATGAAATGAATCTGCCTCAGACTCGTCTGGCAGCATTAATCAGTCGAAGACGAATTTGGCCACATTTTTCGTCTGAACTGGCACCGCATTTACACCTATAGCCGATTTATCTGCCTCAGACAAACAAATTACCCGTCTCCAACATCTAATTCGCAATTCGTCTCAGACGGATAAGTCGTCCTAAGTCATAATAAATTCGGCCATTGACTAAATAGGCCACTTCCAGGTTACCTATTGCCTCTGTGTCAAACCGAATCTTCGCGCGAAACCTTTCACATGAAAATGAGTTTTTATTTACCTTGCTCCTCTGTTTCGTTTTGAAACAGAGGAACAAGCTAGCTAACTCGGAAATGGGCTGTTTGTCAGGTAAACGAATGTGTTAAGAACATCATGGAATCGAAAGTATAATTGCAGCTATTGCCTTGATGTCCCACAAATTAACTCTTAATTAAACTTAATGCATTTCCAATTAACGAGGAAACTCGATTCATACTTCTTGCTTGGCACTACCGAGACAGTTTGTTCAATGCCAATGTTACTTTCTAAGCAAGTCAGAAGTCTCCTTTACTTTGGTAAGCTGTATAAAGTTATGTATATTCTTTTTTAAAGGCATCATGGATCGACTTAAAGTAGTTTCAATTCCAAATGTTCGGTAACACAAACTTAATTTTTAGATCTGTTTACGTCTCAACGCTTCATTACAATCAGGACAGTTTCTGTACTACCTGTTGTGAAGGCTAAACTATCTTATACTAACCTGTCAATACCGTAGATGAAGCTAATGGCGATGCACTCTACTAAAGCGATAATTAGCAATGGAATCCCAGAACAGTAACTGTCAATAAGCTGAAACCAGTACTCTCCTGAATACTGAACCAAAGGCAAGCCCATCAGGCAAGACACGAGACATATTATACCTAAGGAATGACACAACTAAATTAATTGCATATTCTTATTTCTCTGCCTAGCTTCATAGTAATCTGGTTTCTTTAATTTCCGTGGGAAGTTTAAGAGTCCAGAAATAAATCCAGAGAAAAAAGATACCTCTTCCATTATATTTTTAATTTTTAGTTAATAGTTATCATGCTGTCATCTTAAACCTGCCCTTGAATAGTTGAATTTGAGTTTTACACCCTCATAATTCCGCTTGATTGCCTAATAGAAAACGCGTAACAAAGTCTATGAAATCTTAAAAAAAGATATTGGAGTATAATAACCTCAGTGCGTATTTTGATCGATACCCTGTCTCGCCAATTTTGCCAGGTGCAGAGGCGGCGGCGGAGCGTTTTGAAACAGGGGCGGGGGGGGGGGGTCATCGCTGAATCAAGCGCATATACCGTATTTTCCTTTTCCTTTTGCCTTGCTCGTTTACACAAACAGACTTTTCGATGTCTACAGTGTTCAATGTGTTCGTAAAAGAAGTATGACAATGCAGGAGGAGGCAGTCGTTTAGACGATTCTTCTTCATGCATAGTGCTTCTAAAGTAGGTTTTTAGTCTTCATAGGGCACAAAATGTACGCTCCGAATCGAAGTCGCCAATGCCACAGTTAATGTCAAGTACCAATTTTATGCTGCGCTAGCGATATTTTCGGCACCGAGACGCGGGGGCTGAGCCTCCAAGTCTCGTTTGGTGGGCTAACGCCCCCCCCCCCCCCCCTCCTGTCCCCCTGCTCCGCTGCCTATGAGGTGGAAAACTGGATGAAATGAATGCGCGAACGAGAATATAAAGAAGATGACAAACTAACGGCTACTTTAATAATTTCTCTAAAACTGGACAAAATTTCAGTAAAATACCTCGCTTTATGCGAACAACACTTAAATGTTCTATTCTATACCTGAAAGATACTCCTTCTTGAGTTTGGGGAGAAGTTTTAAATCAATGACTGGGGTAACAACACCCTCCAACATTCCAAACTCGGTGTCAATGCCAACAGTAATGAGCATAAGGAAGAACATGACAGCCCATATGGGCGCGAATGGCATCTTGTTGATCGCATCTGTGAAGATTATGAAGGCGAGTCCTTGGCCAGATGGGATCTAAGGGAATTCAGTAAAACAAAAAAAAAGTATCTCAAAGATGAAAAAAAAATAGTGTAATATTCTACCCTAGGTATTGATACGACATGGCATGACATGGTGATAAGTTATGGGAAATCGCTCTGCCTGGGACAAGCCCAAGACCAGGCAAAGATAGAAGGGGACAGCTAGATCAAGCCCGACTTACAAGTTAGGTGGGAGGGTAGGTCGCCAGTCTTTTCGCTTTCGCGGCCTCGTGTAGCTGGAGTCATGAGGTGGAACACTGCTGTCATTTGCATATTCCCCAGGGTAGCAATTACCAATGCAAATTGAGTTTGCATAGCCATATATTAGTCAATACCGTCTCCAAATTTGACTGGGCCTGAAAAACTCGTTTCCAGTGCATTTCCCTAAACATTTGGAGGGAAAAATCACTGGTAATGAAGTTGCGAGCCTGCAATTTTGGTCAGGGATATCGCGAGGCGACGACACAAATCCTGAAGTTGCTATTTGCTTGTGCGTGGTTTACAGTGAATCTACTCTGATCAAGGAATTCGCGAAGAAGCGACTAAAGAACCACATCTTACAGATTTTCCGGCCCGTGTGAGCATTTATGTCAACTGGCAGATATGTAACGAAGTAATTTTTTACGTTATTAGTTTGGTTTTTGGTATTGGAAAACGCTTCTTTTGACGCTGGTGAAAAGCACATAATTTAATCAATGTTCAGTCAAACTTAGAGCGGATTTCAATTGAGTGTCGTAAAACCAAAACCAAAGTAATTAATCTGGTCAGTCACAAACGACACAGACAGCACAGTGAACCAATCAAAACTCGAAGTAATTGCATGTAGCTGACATAAAGCGCGGGAAAACGTGCCTGAGCGAGTTACGACTGGTTTTGGTTTCACTTCTGATTGGATGAAAAAGTGGCGCGAGTGTTTTTTTAAGCCAGTAGTGTAGCGTAGTTGAAGTAAAGCCAATTACTTTTCGACTCTCAAATGAAAACCGCTCTGTTGACAAAACAACGAAATTTTTTTAATGTTCTTGAAGGTTTCCTCTTACCGTTAAAAACTCGGTCTTGTTACAGGTGACAAGTGTCTCATTGTACAGTATGGACGCGTTGTGAAGGAACTCGTTGTAAAGTTCGTTGTCCAAGCCGTCCAGAGTGGGCACTGGTATGCTGCTTATTCCTGTGTTATTCAACAGGCGTAAAGCTTGACTATTTTGTTTCTCTAGGCAACGCTCCATTTTGTCTTCCGCCTAAAAAATGGTGTATAAATAAAGCATCTTGTAAAACGGTTGTCCGAAACTAAGACAGGATAAAAAGCGAGAGAGTTAATCACACCACCCAATTTTTGTTAATTCACACCAGTCAATTTTATCTGTTAAAGATAGCGAGGAAAACTTGAATATATCAAGAAGTGGAAATACCTGAAAACCGATGAAGGAAAACACCACAACACTGGCGTATATTGAGGTTGCGCAGTTGATAAGGCAAACTGTAATGGCGTCCTTTGTCGAATCGTTCTTAATCGGGTTATAGCTGGAAAACGCGATCAGCGATCCATAGGCGACGCCGAGTGAGTAAAAAATCTGTACAGCGGCATCCAACCATACTAGTGGATCCTTGAGCCGTTCAAACTAATGAGAAGAAAAATATGTCTGTCGGTAAGTAAAACTGACTGGCTGACTGGCCGACTGGCCGACTGGCCGACTGGCTGACTGAATGACTTAGGGACTGACTCAGAGACTGACTGACTGATTGACTGACTGACTGAGCGACTGACAGTCTGAGCGATTTACTAACTGGGTATCTGCCTCATTGTATATCCACTTACTCGTCTGATTGTTTACTTGATTGATTCAGTGGTCTACTGATCGACTGTCTGACTGAATTCGGGTTAATCAATGTTTTTATTTTTAGTGAAATACGGATTGCTTTTCCGACAGACTTGTCAACAGCCGTTTCTTGGTTACTTACCTCAGGTATAAAAAGCAAGGCCAGACCTTCTTGGTATCCCTTGAGATGAACACCGCGAAAGAAGAATATAATGAGCAAAATGAGTGGTAAGGTGGCAGTTATGTATACGATCTGCAAACAGAATACGTGGAGTTAACTTCTCACCGTCACGGACAACATCGTTACCATGGTTTCTCATCTCCTGGCCTACGAGAGACCCTGGGAACGAGGTTGATCAAAGCAGCGTTAAGATTACTACTGAATACCTTCGCTCGCCCACCAAAGGCTTTAGAGTACGAACATAAAGATACTAAGTGTTTGTGAAGGAAGGTTTTGTTCAATTTGAAATCACAGCCTTGTGCATATCCAGACCATTATATCTCTCCTTTTATAGCTTCAGTGCTCTTACATACTTCATCAAAACTAGGACACTGTAGTTAAGTTTTCATTGATGAAAATATGTCTCTGAAGTATTAACTTTGGATTGGATTGTCACCCATTGCAACAAAAGGTTCATGTTACTTCTGGGTTAATTGCTGGAGATACGAAAAAAAAGAAAACACATTCGATGTTAGTACTTAACATCTGTTTTGTGATCTCAAAATTTCTTGGCTTACTTTAACTTAATGCAGTCGGTTTGAATTCTAATACGATGCTTACAATAAAACTGAAGCTAGTCCTTGTTTGTTGTCTCAATATTTCTTGGCTTACTTTACGCTTTAACTCAATGTAGTCGTTTGGAATTCTAATACGAGGCTAACAAGTGAAATTGCCAATGAATAAAACTGAAACAACGTGGAATTATTACCTTTCCTGTAATCCGTATTCCCTTCATCATACATAGCCATATCAGGGTCCATATCCCAACTAAGCATGCGCAGAGCTTCCAGTTCATACCGCCACCGTCCTCAATACTAGAAGACATTCCCAGAGTTGTTCGGTACCAGAAATAAGTCGTAGCTGACGTCACTTTGCACTCGTGTACAGGCTCAAACGTCGTAACGTTACCGAGAGTCACGGGTTCGAGTGGACAAGTGGACCAAGGAAGAGGATTTTGAAAAGACTTGAAAAAATAGAACACGCACCACGCAATGATAACATTGTAGTAGAGAGACACTAAGAAACAAACTACCACAGAGGCTAGTCCTAGCCCACCAAGGTAGGGAGAAATTTCGTTCCATACTCCTATTGAACCTTTCCGCATGCGTTGTCCAATGCACAGTTCCATGTAATATAATGGTATACCTTCTAGTGCCAGCATGATTCCGTAAGGAATGAGAAAGGACGCTGTAGAAGAATTAAATAAAATGTAAGTTTCATTAATGTTCTTTCGAAAGAAATTATAATTGTGTTTTTATTTATTAACAGAAAGAGCTACAATTCATTAAAATTTTTGCATTTGCAAGAATGGACGAGATCGAGCACGAGATCGAACATTCTCTAGCTGGGCGGAAAAAGGTCGGGTGGTGAAACGGGCAGTCCGCTCTTGGTCCAATGTGTGATGTGGAATCATGAATTGCAAGAGAGGACTGATCCCCAAATATGTCTTATTCTCAAGTTTAACCCTCACAATTTATTTTTAGACGTGATACTCAGTCCTGCCTCGCATAAAGTTTCCGTGCGTGGTAAGGCCGTTTGAGTCGTCCAAGTGAGCAGAAACTGCTGCCTTTTTGGGATTTATGATGCTGAAGAGATCTCAAAATTGAATTTATGGGAGAATAACTCTCTATCCTAGACTTGCCATAAGTCGACCTCATGAGTTTCAGGGAAGAATTGTTAAACAGAATACCTAAGCGACAGAAGCGAGCTGCGAGGTTTTAGCACGCGAAGCGGCCTTGCTATATAAGTTGTTATCTCCAGCACGCTCGTTTAATAATAAGTTTCATGTATAGTAGCAGTTAATGGCGTAGTGTGAGTCCATTCTGTAGCATTCTTACCTCCACCATTCTTATGACATAATGAAGGGAACTTCCACACATTTCCAAGGCCGACCGTGTAACCAATCAGCATCAAGATAAACTCGGTTCTGTTTTTCCAACTGTCCCTGTCTTCAGCTATTCGTCCGTGCCGATGATTGCAGTGGTGATTCTCTTGACCAAAGTTTCTCTTTATTTCCGATAACTGATTGGTCAATTTACGCAGTGAAGAAGTCAAAACTTCTTTGGAGTGAGTTATAGAACTCAGTCCCCCAGTGGATGAGGGAGGTCTTTCCATTTGGGGGCTTGGACACGGAATAAGGTGGTCCATCATTGGCGAGTCACCTTTATCTACCATGGCGCCCAGGTTTGTCCGAGCTGGCATTCCTGTGCTCAGAAAACGCGGGATGGAGTCCAAGGACCTAAGTAAGAAGAGTAGTTCACATGCTGCATTGATAAGAATGGAAAGACTGCACAACAAAAGTCATTAATGAATACATTAATAATCAACGCAGTTATATACACAACTTAAGCAGCTGAGACGTTAAAGACTGTAAAATTAAAGCTTAATATATATGTGTTCATTTCTTTCTCCGCAGTTCAAATATTTGATCTTTCATATACTAGTCACTACGTCAAGTGAAACAATATTGCACAATTTTCACCTGGTGCTCTATCTGTAGGGCTTTTCTTTACCCTCTTGAAATTTAGATGTTTCCCTGTTAACAATACTGAGGAATCATAATAAACCATAATCTACTGATAATCCTGCTTTTTTTTGCCTCACCCGGAAATCAACGATCTAAACGGTGTTACTCCTCAAACGACACTGATTCAAAAAAAATAATAGTGGCAAAAATCCAACTCGAAATTCCCTGTTAAGTAAACAGCTGTAATTTTTTAAATATGCAAACTGCCTCATTAAAGACAAAAGGACTGCAAACAGTCGAGTATTATTTATTCTTCTCCTGTATCGGTAATTAACCGTATTGTGCCGTTTGTTTTATAGCCTTTAAAGTCGTCATTATCAAGAACAAGCATAAGTTCTCTGTAAGCCCAGTATAAGCTGATATAAACACCCTTAATTTTAGCTTTAAGGGCTTATAAACTCAAAAACGAGTCCAGTGAACTCCAATGTTTTTCGTTATCGACCTGTAATAAGCATGTCAATATTCAACTTTTTGGAGCGGATTCAGTGTCGCTTTAAAAATTTAAGGTGGCCCTGAATCAACTCCCAGAATTATCGTTAAACTTGGCGAAACACAGCATTTTAAAATGCTAATTTGAACAATTCAGTTGGTCGGCGTCTTGTAAAGTAACAAATTAACCAAAGCAAAATTAGCATAGGTTTTAATTTTGTTCTCCGGCAGTTTTTCAGTTTTGTTCTCATAATGTTTGTTGCTGCAATGACACTGTTTTTGCAGGACACCAGGGTCAATTGCTTTTTTTCTTATCAAGATAGGCGTCCACGAAAACAATAAATGTATAGGGAATTTACGCGAGCCAGGACGACTAAGGCAACGAGAACGTAAACGAACAATGGCTATGCAAGTGCATTCAAATCTTGGTACATTTCTTAATCTTCCTCTGCAAAACAATAACGTGAAATGACCAATTAAAATTCTGCGTTGTCTGGAGAACGTGAGCCACGGCGATGCTTTATCAGTATTTCTATTTAGAAATGAGCGCCGTCTTAGAACATTAAGCTGAGGATACTTGGAACTCACACACGCCCGCTGAATCGATCGAGAGATATAGACGTGAAATTCTTATGAAGAATATTAAGTATAGTTTTTTAATCGATGTTTCCCCAGGTGTCGTCTTCGTGCTTGCATTATCTGCCTAATTAAAAGAGTAACACGGCGGTAATGTGTTACTGAAGAAGTAAAGAATTCTGCTAATATCCGCAAGAATATTGCAAGTTAATCGAAAGCAAGCTTTAAGTTGGAAAGGCTAGCTATTGTTGGTTCATCTAGCTAGCCTTCGGTCTGTGCTCTATGTTATACGCTTCGTTGTGGAAAATATCAGCTCCTGGCCAGGTGATAAGCAAGAATTACGAGCTAACATAGTATGAAATATTCAAATTATCAGATTATTCTGCTAGCTTCTCTTGGCCGGCGACTTTTCAATTAAAATCGGCCTTAATCAAAACAAAACATGCATAAATTTAATTTTGCTCTCAGTGGGGTGAAACACTACAAAACACGCCGTTGCATTTGCCTTTTGTCGGTATATGAAGCATTTTATTTCGAGAACTAGCTGAACGTTGAGGGAGGGTATTTGCGCTTTTCGCTAATATCGCTGCTTGACATGCGTGAAACATATTTTGCTGATAAATTGAGCGACAAATGCTTAGTGAAATGGAGCCATCAATTAAAAGGATTATATGTTTTAAACTCGTGGGAGCTGGAAGGGAGTTCTGGCCGCCCCAAACCTCGCACACCGCGCTACAACAGGAAGCCTGATGGGGTCCCCTTTGAGTGTGGCTGGGATCCGCAGAAACGTTGTTTTCCTTTAACAAGTTATTAGTATTTCTCGGCGTCCCTTTAAAACAAAATGTTTACCTCGGTTGAGAAAAACAGTATTTTCCTGTTGCCCGGTTACCAAAGTCACCTTCATCATAATTGAAAACAAAGCAGGGTTTTATTAATGCCCGCCATGAACTTGTCACAATATATAAAAAAAGCTAAAATTATTTGCATGTATAGCTAACACAACGTCGAAGAGATCTCTCTGGAACGTGAGCATAAAAAACATACCACAGCCTGGTTTTGGCTGCATAATAATTATTGAGTCTGAAAAGCGTCCATAATCTCCCACAAACCAATTTTCTATTGATGTTTTACGCGATTTTGAAATCATTCATTATCTGTCACGCAAATTCAAAGCTCCTGTTAAGCAGAGGATATCAGCGAAAATTTAAGAAACGATTTCTGCGATATTCAATCTATCAAAATCTATCGTGTTTAGCACAAAGCATGGATAAATATACTTGCAGATTATTTACAATTGAAACTTTGATTTCGTGTGATATTGCCCCAAAATATACTTATTAGTGAGTATGGTTTGTCATTGGCTTACTCTCATCCTGAAAAGATGTGGACACGCTGAAGAACAGTACAAATATACTTCCCTCCTTGATTAAAGGCAATAAACAGTCAGTCAAGCACGATAGTGATAACAACATAACACTGATACTAGGCGGACTTTTTAGCTTTGTATATCTCAACTATCGAGAGGTCCTATTCATTCAGTCGCCTAAAAATACGATTAGGAATTGTTTACTCAAAGGTATTTTAATATGTCAGTTAAATGTTGGGATTCGGAAAAGCTGTCATGTTTTCAGTGGAGAAGGAAGCACAATCATTACGCCTCCAATTTCCCATATATCTGACAAAGTAATTATTCTTTACTTTTCCAGCGTGGCAGCTAAAACCTACACATAACTAACTATAATTACTGAAAGTGTAAAATTTAAGTACCACGCGCTACTAACACTCCCTCATCACGCAAATGGAAAACACGCGATAGTTAGGACAATAATAAACGCAAGCAATTTCATCACTTACTGTGCTTTCCGAATGCCTGTAGCACTTGGCATCTCGCTAAATATCGTCTGTGGCCTGCAAAGCAAACTAAAATTCAGGACAACTCATCAAAGATATTTCGGCCATTGAACTGCCGCGTCGCCACAAATTGAAACAGCTTTGCTCAGTTCACGCCCGTCGCATTGATTAATTTACCGGCGGGTACCCGGTGCCTAATATATAATAATTTGGGACTTGAAACTCATGAAATGCAAATTTTAACACGCACTCACTCACGGAGAAGTTGTTTGGTCTGAGTTAGTGGTTTTATCCCTCGCAGGTGGTCGGTACATTTCAAACCACTTTTGGATTTAAGGTTCGCCCACCCATTTTTCAAATGGTTTCTTTGAATTAACGAATTGTGGCTTTTTGTGTGAGCAAATAATTAACTCAAAGAGGCCTCGATCACGATAAAAATCTGCATTTCATTATCATTTTAGTGACCAAGGTTTTAGGTATTGCCAAGAGGGTTATGTTAATTTTTTTTCAACACGAGAAAATCAGCATTAGTATTTCGAGACCTTTGGTTATAGGCACGGAATTTGAAAGTCAAGACGCTGCCTTCTAGAATCGTCTTTATCCCTTGAAATTAATTTTTATTCAAACTGCAACATTTTGAAAATATATCGACATGTTTACGGTAATACCAAGTTGATTACCATAAATGGTATTATTTTGATTGTAAATGTAACTCTGTTTTAATAATAACCAGAAAAATTAAAGTCTTAACAGTTAATCGGAGGAAAACTTAAATTGAGAAAGCCATATTTTTTTCTGATTCTGATTCTGGGGTGAAAAGGAAATTAAAAGACCTGGACGAAAATTGTGCAACTTTAATTTTAGTTTTTTTTTTGAGTCTACTTTCCATTGCAGATTAAAAAGAAACTAAAATTAAAGTCGCATGGCTACGTGGTTAGTTCGCTCGTCGCCGGATCGAGCGGTCCGGGCTCGAGCCCTGGTCGGAGACATTGTGTTGTGTTCTTGGACAAAACACTTTAACTCTCTCCACCCAGGTGTATAAATAAGAACCGGCGAATTTAACGCTAGAAGGTAACCCTGCGATGGACTAGCATCCCTTTAAGGGGGGAATAGAAATAATCCTAGTCGGTTCATGCCATATATAGAAACTGGGATAAGCGCTGGCCAGATGGGCAACTTGGCTCGTATGCAGACTTTACCATTCATTGTAGCTTTGTTGATTTTTCGAAACTCAAGTTACATTGGCGGTGAAACCATTATCGGAACAAATGGATTTTAGAGCTATCTAGAAATTATCGTTTTTTTTACAAACAGTGTGCAAACAGGGTGTGTTACACGTCAAAATATGTCATAATGTCGCCCTTCGTTAAAGTCGTCGCTGGAAATGACTCTTGACAACTTGACAAATTTGTAGTCGATGAAACTCCTTTTAGGTTTTGGAGAGCCAAATTGATTGTCAAACGGGTTAGAAAAAACGCTCAAACTACATCTGGGCGGGACTTAAATGTATAGATAATTATTGGCGCTTGTGGTATAATTGTCTGTGTTGTCATAACTGTGCCAAAGTTAAGCTTATGTACAGTATGTTAATCAGAAATATATGTTACTGAACTAGCTTGAGGTCCGTATTGGAGAAATAATGGTCGAGTCCTTGTTTTTATGGACCAGGCCGCAGGCGAGGTTCATAAATCTGCGAAAAAATGAGCGAGTCCAATATTTTCCAATACGGACCGAACAAGCTGGTTAGATAAAGGATTTATTGTAATGGCTCTTTTAATCTGCTAATAAATTGCTGGTTCTCTGCAATCCATTCTCGGTAATCGCGCGCGCGAAAGGCAAGCATTCATTAGTGTTTCTCAAGTCGCTTTTGTGAGACTTTCAACTGAAATTGTCCTCCAAACGTGAAGGTAGAGAGATTTCTACTAACCAAAAAACTATTCATCTTGTGGGAATTAATTTGTGCACGGTCCATCTTAGCTGACCGTATTGCAAAATTCAGACCGCTGAGCGAACCAATCAGAATACGCGGACCAGTTCAGCCTACAGCAAAATACTAATTTGTTTGGGGGGAAGAAAATAACACCCAACACTTCCCTTATTGTGTCTCAATCAGTCCATGAAATGCTTTGTACGGTGATGTCCTTGAAACTCGCACCTTACTGAATTATCTGAGCATCATACTGTGCACGGAAGACCAACGGTTTTGGTGACAGCAAACTAGTGTGCAATACATCGTCAACGTATGCATAAAGCACTGTTTTTGTTTTGTTTCATTACGTTGGTTTTCAAATGACGGTTGAGAAATATGCCAAGATGTACTACTAATCATTAAGATAAAGGCTGATTCAAATGCCGGAATACGACAGTCAGGACGAGTTTAGTTTAGTTTCATATTAACACTTTTCCCGAGGTTAAAATCAGTGTTTTTGTGCCCGTATGAATAACCACCAGGGTCTTGTGCAGTTGTAGAATACAAGAATTATCTTTCGGGTCTCAGGAAACCTAAAACTAATTAGACGCTAGATAAACTACTATAAAAATAACGCAAAAAAGCGTGGATCGTTGAATTTTGTTTGAAAGAGTAAAGTTGACAAATTTGTTTTCAGTTCTGTTTGATCAAATATCGAGTGTGAACTACAGTTTGGAAACCTGATTTTTGGGCTTGGAAACCTTTTTTTGCTAATACTCAAGTGTGAGACCGAGTACTATTCTTCCCACGTAAAACTGCCCCAGTGCGTTATTTTGTTACAACTAAATTGCACTCAGCAAACTATGAACAACAGGAAAGTGTGATTAGAAAGAAGTTTCAAATAATGATGTCTTCAAATAAATCATATGTTTATGTCTAACGGCAATCTTCCAAACAGTGTAGATGGTATGACACAATACGACCACTGTTAATTGGCAACCTGCTTCGTTGTTTGAGAGTTTGCATCCAAATTGGTTGAAGATATTAGACTTCCAGACTTCAAACGAGAGACGCAAAAATCACGTTTCCTTAGGCAAACAACAAACCACTGTCTTAAATCTTAGACAGTTGTTCCAGTTATGAAAAGAATTACAATGAATTCAAAAACACTGAAGATATTTTCGTGGAAGATAAGAATGTTGCTATTAGAACTTCGAGTCTCACCGTAGGAAGCGAAATTTATTTTCCGCCCGTCGTAATATAAAAACAACCATTGCCCGGAAAAACAAATTACTTCTCAGTACAAAATTTCCTCATCTTGGTAGACTAATGGAATGATGCCAGGACGGTATTTTAAACCGACTCAGGCGTAGTTAGTTATTAATTGGACGAGATAGACTAAGATAACAACAATTATTTTAAATTTGTGAAAAAATGTTGTAATGTCCGAGATTCTTGGCGGCGTCTCAACAAGTACTGAATGTGCTTCAAATATTGATTTGACTGAGTAATAACTGGTTTTGGCTCTATTTTTAAAAAACAGGTAATCGAAACTGGAACTGTAGTTACATTAAACTGAGCTCAATATCAACGTGTGGAAGGAACATATTGACTGATTTTCTCTCATCAACTCAATTGACGGGCGTTAACAAGAACGGAACCCATTGCTTCTTATCATTTTCTAAATAAGCACTTTCGATTAGCACCATTTAAAATACTCTTTCATTATTAGATTTTTGAGCAACTGCCGGCAAAATCTGTTCACCGTGATTGGATCGTTGTAGTAAACGATTTTATCGTTCGGCGCTAAATAATCAGTTAGGGAAACTGCTTGCAATCGTCTGAGAAAATTTTCACTATGTCGATCTCAACAAAAGAAGCACAGCTTGGTAGGTATGATGCAGGAAACACGGCTGATACTTACCGTTGAGTAATTATTCCGTCGTTTGAATTGCGTCGCTCAAGACTCGCTCTCGAAATTGATTCCTACAGCAAACAGTGAGAAAGAGTTGAAATCTATTCACAACACAACGGACGAAAACGAACGATAATATACCGAATGAGAAGTTCGCTTAGGAATAATAACAATTTTGATAAGAGTTAGTTTACTTACACGTCTTCCAAGCAGGACCGTTCGCAGATGTTTTCAGTGTTTTCGCGCTCCTTCGCCAGACACATTCCAAGAAATATCGGCCCGCAGATCTGTCCAAATTAGACCACGCGTTATCAGGCCGCCGGATTTACTTCGTCAGAGTTCAACGCCCTCGCATTTTAAGGTTTATCTGAGAGAGAGGAAGTCGTATATGTCGAAAACTTTATATTTTCTTCTCTTGGTTAGCGAAACACCTGCTACTGAGGTTTGTTTTTGGTTTTAGGGTAAATAGCGGGCTGTAATTGGTAGCTACACTCTAAAACATTCGAAGAGGTCTGAAAGAGGATCTAATTAACAACACACGAGATAACCGAGGCTTTTGTTCTTTTAATTTGCTATTTATCAGCCAGCGAGATGTGTTGCTACACACTCACCTAAATCTGTGATGTCCTTTCATTCGGTCGCCAATTTGCCCGTACCTCTGGCACCTCTCGTTGAACAAAGTTGATTTGCGCATGTGTCGATCCATTCACAGTTCTGTGTTTACTGAATATGCATCGCAGGGATTAAAAGAACTTTAATTATTCTTAAGTTAAGGTGCGCAAGTAAAAAAATTAAAGCCGAATTAATACTTAAGCCTTTGCTGAGAATCCCGACAAAAATATGTCGATCGACAATTCCGTCTTCTAGAAGAAGCTAAGGTATCAAACTTTCAAGCGCATTGTATCTCATCATAAACATGGATTTGTCGTAACAGGTAGTGTGAAATTAAAATCGTCACTCACCTAGAGACTAACAGCTGTGGAAAACAGGCGGACTTAGTGGGCGTTTAAAGCAGAGATTAATCTTGACTAAAGCAATCCCGTTTAAAATGAAATATTCCTTGGCTTAAATTTTTTCGTCAGTAGCTGTCACTTAGTATCGATTTCTAATAAAAGTTTTATCATTTGGAGTGTCAAAAAATAGGCTGCTCTTAAATTATTTGTCATCAGTGTTAGCGCGAATTGGTTTGTTGAATTATTGATGCGAACTAAAGTTTGAATAGTAATCAGCAGGAAAAAGAAAACAGTCTTCCCGGCTACCAGATATCAACTTACTAAGACATTACGTTCTATGCCATGATTACGATCCCCCATTGTTGACCAAAATTTTGATTTTTATACACTATTCCACAGTTATACTGCTTGAAAAACATACCCCTGACAGCAGCATATACATAAAATTATGCACATTTATGGTATTTCCCTTCCAGTGCCGAGTTTGTATATATTTCGGGGTATTGTTTAACTTTTGTGTCTTTTATTAGCACCAAATGTCACATTACTCTGAACGCATCGTTTCAGTAATTCAGGTTAACCGGTACCAAGAGACTATGATCTAAGAGAACACATGCACCTCCGCATACATGGGCCTCTTCCAATGATGATCTTTTTCAATTGAGCCTATTTTAGGAAAGACACTTGATTGGTCAAGTTAATTGACGTAATAACATTAAAGGTTTGGTTTTGATAGTTAATCAAATATGAAAAAAAAAACTTGCGCTTGGATTCTCGGATAGCAGTTGGTATGGAAAGGGGAAGAAAAAGAGCTTTCCAAAGAGATATTTTTCACTTTAATCTGTTCAGTACTTTTCGAGAAACTACTTTAGAGAGTGTTAGAAAACAGTCCTAAGAAAATACGCGCGCTAATTGGTTAAAAATCGTGTTCCTGTTAAACAGTTAGATTATGAGCTCGGGATCTCTGTCGCGTGTTATGGAATAACCTAAGTTAGTATCACCCAACTAGTGGACTAATGCAAATCCTACATTTCAATTGGCTACGCTACTAGACTCGGACTATTAGTAATAGTCCTCGAGTAGCGAAATTGGCGCAATCGAGCGAGACGCTTTCTTTCGTTTTATTCCCAAATAAATATTTCTTCAACTTGCATTCGCTAACTTTATTATTGCCTTTTCTGTTCGACTAGTAGGGTGATACTAAAACAATTAGACCCTTCGCCCTCAAGGGCCACGGCTTCGCCTTATGGGCTATTTATCCGTAGCCCTTGCGGGCTACGGGTCTAATTGTTAATTATTCTCGCATTTTGATTGGTTCTCACCTATGATCTATTAGAGGACAGACGCATGATTGACGTCATATTTCAAAGTTTTTCCCTCTGTTTTCAAAATGGCGGAAAGTTTTGAGAATTTAGACACTATTTTACGTGACTGGGAAAGATAAGGTACAAAAAGGTCTTATCGAGGCACTGAACTGGTACGAGAGTCTGGAAGAAGAAAGAAAAAGCCGTATCTTTTCTAGAAAATGACTCAGAAAAAATACTCGAGCAATCTGAGTCGGCAGGCGATCGAGACAGAACCAAACACAAAATTGGTCTCGAATTTTACAAAATATGTCAGTAATCTATTTAAAAAAATTCAACTTTTCTCAGTCTCAAAATGATTGTTGACATAATTTGATTCCAGGAATTAAACATCAAAACATCATCAGTTTAAACAAACTCATAAGCTTAACCATGTTTTCCGACGCGAATGTTCCAGTCCGTTTCAGGGCACAGTATCGAGAAAAGTAGAGCTCACTACAGCTCACGGCCAACTGTATCCCAGCTATAAGGTGTCTCCGACACTACATCAAACTGATTTGAGAATCACCAACCACAGAGGACACACATTTTCACCGTCAATAACGCTCCTTTCATTCAAACCTCGAATCGAATGGCCTCCAGTGTTGACCGCAACCGCAAGTTTTCCGAGCGTATTTTTTCAACTCCTGCAATATTCAAGACAACATCCAGGCTTTTCAGCCCACAGGGCTGCTCTGATGACAAAACTGACTTGACTTTTCCAGAATTTTCTTTAACATTTGCAGATTTCGTAATTCAATTCTGCTTTCGCTGTAAGTTTTCATTCCACGAGAAGCGAATTTCGAGTCAAGTTTGACAGTGGCGTGATTTTTCTGGACCAATCACAATACTTTACTACGCGTAGCGTAGCATTTTGTATAGACAATAGATTACGTTAAATGGCTTTTTTTCGTGAATTATCAGAAAAAAAACGAGAAGCGGAGTTTTTTGCATAAAGGAGAGCAAGTTTTAAAAAATACTAGAGTTTTTATGAAGAACGTTAAACATAGTTCATATTTTGTGGAATAATTAAGTGACCGATAGATATCTAGTAGTTTAAGCACTTACCTTAACGAAGTTGGCCTTTTCAAAATGGCGGATACATCAAGCAACAGAGTTCTCAGACATGGCATAAATTAACATACCGCTGACCAAAATTTGCAAGCCCGCGTATTACACAAAAATTCTCAAACACATTATGTAGACTCTCAAAAGTATAATTATGTCTCCACACTTCATTTTATTGCATTCTATAAGCATTTGTAGCTGCATATAATTGAACATTAACTATGGGCCAAATGTGTTATACCTTGGGAGGGGGGTGCAAATAAATGCAGTCAGCACGGAGGAGCTACTATCGATCCAGTGCTATCATGGATTTTCCAAATCTACAATAGCAGGGCCTTTCAAAAAACACCATGAAACTTATTCACCCTGAATGATACCGACAGCCTAAATTTGGCTGCCTGGCTCACGGACTTTTGAATCGGCTTGCGCGCCGTCTACTAACGATTTGTAAAAAATCTTAGCAACGAGCAAGTAACTCAGATAGTAGACAAAGAAAGATGTATTAAAAAAAAGATTTTTTTCGAACACTTTGTGTTAGTTGCATTTATTTCACCAGTTAAGTTCTCCAAAATTGTTTTTGCGGTGTGAAATTTCGTGCGAAGTTTGAAGTTTTACTACAAAAACAATTTCTGTCAGTCGTTGCTTTTAAAATCACTTCGACACTTTTCCACCGTAAATTGAATAGCAGAAAGCGAGGAAATTCGTTAAGTGTATTCCACAGAAATTCTTCTAAATACGGCAACGATCAGAGAGATAAACTCGACTGAAATTGACTCGAATTTTACGGCGAGAGAAACACAGGATTACGAACCATTACAGCGCCAAGCTACAAACAACCAAGCAAACTGTCACAACTTCAAAACACTCAATTGAATTGTCGATGGATGTGTAAAAAAGGCAAAAGATTGACGATTACCGCTAACTTTCAGGAGCGAAATTTAGGCAGCGGGAAAAAAATCCGGCCCGTGGGCCGTGTCGTAAAAAGCTGGACCGGTCACGTGCGTATGATAAGCCAATCAAATTCGAGGATTTAGTTTTCCAGCCGCTCAGGTGCTTGAGAAAAAAATAAAACATGTTATTGTCCGGCTTAAGGTCGGTCCGTATAGTGAAAAACTGTGACCTCGGGCTTGAAAATGCTGCCCTCGGCCTGCGGTCTCATTTTCAAGACCTCGGTCACAGTTTTTCACCATACGGACCTCCCAGCCGGCCAATGACATATATACACTACTCGAGACATTTGAAAATTTGTTCAAACTGCGCAAATTTGAGAGAATTTTCAAGCATCACTCAAATGGTTCAACTCATTTGTAGCGTTACTACTGAATATTGCGACAAAAAGATAATCATTTCAACTTTCTACTCTCATCACTGAAATAAAATATACGTGTTAAAACTGCTTAGGCTCCAAAAATAAAAATTCATCACTTTCTAAACTTTTAACTACGACTGAAGTTATGCCCGAAGTTTTCAAATAATTAATTATCGTTCATAAAATTAGCATTTCTTGTCAACATTTTCGCCAAATGGAGGGCTTGAAGCCTCCAGACAAATTGTATCTTATTCAACGAGAGGTCCCTATGGCATTCCTTCAATATATGAGTTAGATTATAACTATCAGATAGTTTGCCCCGATTCATATTGACTCGATTCTGTCGGTCATGGAATGGCATTGAAGTATCCATATGTTCTTCTTTGTACTCTTACAATTTAACCGAATTACAAGTATAACAGTATAATAGTTCTCTTGCCTTGGGCGTTAGTGTTAGCGATCTCTAGACCCGTTCAACCAAAAGTTTTTATTGTTCACCCACGTTGGCTGGTTCCACCAGTCGACACCATTTTGAATTTGTCAAATCAAACTTGAATGATTCAGCCTGAACTTTTCAAGTTTCCGCTGAAACGTTGCACATGCGCAGTTCAAGACACTGTCCCTTTAAACTACCTATTTCAGAAAATGGGGCCGGAATATGGAAGCAAAGACTAAAAATCATGGTTTTAGTTTCTGAAATAATTAGTTAGTAGGAAAGCTTGACCCTCGACCACCAAACTGGGGTAACAGCACAATGAACCAAGTTAGTAAGCAACTGATGTTATTACAAATATAACGGGAAACGGGAAACGGGAAACGGAGAAGCGAAACCATTGTTCAGCGGTATTATATAGAAATTAAATCTTCAGGCCCGGGTTCTTCGAAATCGTTTAAATCACTATTCAGCCGGATAGCGTGGTTTGTTTTGTTAAAACTTATCCAGTGGATAACGATTTATCCGTTGGATAGCGTTATTCAACCTTCCAACAACTGGGGCCAGGTGATTCAGAAACAAGCTCTGAATGTTGGTAGTACATAAGAGTTAGTATAAGGATTAGTCTTGGTGTAAGGGCTAGGGTTGTTGTTAGGGTTAGGATAAGGATTAGGGCTCGCGTTAGAAATAGGGCTAGAATATTAGTCTCAGGCCGTTACCCGGAAGGTCAGAGTTAAGGCGGGGGATTTGGTTTAGAGCTAGCATAAAGGGTAAGATTTGAAACTTTTTATCTGAGAAAGCTCTGACAAGTGTTTCCCCGTTCCCCGATTTCCGTTCCTGGTTTAATAACGTCGTTACATGACGAATGCTCAAAAATATAACCAAACAAAATCAAAGTAAACAAATGACACTTTTTTTGCACTATACCTCGAAACCCAAGCGAAATAGAAACCACACTCATTCTGATCTATAACCCACTATACTAATGCAGTGCTAAATTTCCTCTGTAACATTTTTCGTCGCAGGACCGTTGGAAATGTTTTTCTTCCAACATGTTTAATTGTCTCGACATACAAACAAGCTTGTCTTCTTGAATGTCTGATAAGACTCACGATGTGAAAATTTTAAATTGATATCCAGTTAAATTGAGGCTAAACCTTCGCATAAATACGAGAATTCCGCGATTTATCGGGGCTTGTTCAAAGTGTAAATATCAAGAAATTTTTCAGAAGGCGTAAGTTCTACAGGACTTGCTTTTCAGGGGTACTAGTTAGTTTACATTATAGATTGACGGCTGTAAAGAGAGCAGCTATCACTGTCGCCTCTAGTGTAAATTTTGTTGAATCAGCTTGACTCGCGCGCCACTCCTACGTGAGGTCATTTAAATTGCTTTGTTGTCTTTTATTCTATCTGATATATAGAAAGGCTTTGAAATGAAATGACTGCCTATTGTCTTAGCAGAGCAGGTGTTATGTGTTTCCCTAGGCATCTCTACAATACAAGATAAAATATTGTTAAACTCAGACACAGAAAAGGCCAAAGAACTAAATTTCCGAATCTTACTACGCCGAGGTCTAAACCAAAATTGCAGGTAATGTTTTCCTGGACATTGCTTCGAGAATTTGACTAAAATAGGCCAAAAACATGACTTAGCTTAAAATAATTGTTTTGTAAATCAACTTTTCTTCGCCTTCAGAAGTACAAAGTTAAAAGTTCTTGCACATTACAGAAGCAAAAGACAGGATGCCGAGTTTTTCTTGAGGTTGAATTGGTAAGTTTTTACTCTGTAACAAACTTTTACGTTTCTCGGCTTGTTCACCGCGTTTCGTGTTATGTTCTACACAATTTCGTCTCAATGAAGCGAACTAGTGTCAGCCCCTCGAGGGAAAAGAAAAACAGACGTGTAAAATTCGCCATCAGCACTAATTCATAATTTCCATACATATCACGTTTGAGATTCGGTTGATGTCGAAAATCAAGAAATTCTCTGACGTTCACACTGCAACGCTCTCAGCTCCGAGTATTCTTTTTATTACGCAAGATCTTCTTAAGGATTTTCATAATTTTTATTTTAGTTAGTTATTGTTTGTTTGTTCGCAATCAAACATGAAATGGTAGAGTCCTATGTATCATTGCATAAAATTCTCACAGGCGTGCAAAGAGAGGAAACTCAAGATAGTTGATTACAATCAATATGAATACTGCAGTTGGAATTGCTGCTTATTAACCGAGGTGAAATTTCCCGAAATTTCATCTAGTTTGCCTGCAGGTGTTCCTGCAGGTGTTCCTGCTTTCTGCAGTGCATTTCTTTATAGACCTAACGAGTTAAACAACACGGTTACGGAGTGTAAAGATGTGCTCGTTAAATGTACTTGTATCAATGTCGCTTACGTATAGTAAAAACGTTCAGCTCGGGTCTTTATTGGAAGAACTACTTATTTTCATTTATTGTTAAATTTGAGTTTGTTATTTTGGAGTTGCGTAACCTGTGGTCGCCAAATTACTGTTTGATCTCGAGTTATCGGATCTAAAGCTCAAGTAACCGTTATATTTTATAGCCATGCGCCATAAATCGGTGTATATTTAAGCAAATACGCTATTTTGTTCCTTTTTTATCGTGTTAGGTTCATTGCATTAAGGAAGCGTCCACACTACGCCGGAGAAATTTGAAAACGCAGTTTTATTTCTACGGTTAGGCCTACCGCCGTCCACACTAATCCGTCACGAAAACGGAGCTTTTCGAAAAAGACGCTCTTCAAACCGGAGGAATTTGAAAAACGCCGGCTTTTTACCAGTTTCGTGTGGACAGAAAACATTTGGAAACGCAGCTTACCGAAAACGATGGCGTTTCGATAATCACGTGATTTCCCTGACCGAGTTTTCCTTAAACACAAATCCAAAATGACCAGTGATTGCTATGTTTTGAAATTCCCCTGGCGCGGTGTGGGCGGAAAACATTTGATGCGTTTCCAGAGTGAAAACTCTGTTTTCAAACTGCTCCGCTTTCTTCGCTTCACTTTTCTTTGCCGATGACTGGGTTTTACTTGCAGTTTATTTTTCGCTTTTTCATTTGTATTTTAAAATACACACCCTGGCAATTTAAGCGTGCGTTTCTGAACGTTGGCGTTCGCCGGTTTGCAACAAGAAAGAAATAACTTCTACAGCCCGCGCTTCATGTAACAAATTTTCCCTTCCGTACCCCGGAAAAATGTCGCTGTACTGAGCGACATTTCCCCTACCCCACCACGAGAAGGGTGATATTGTCAGCATCTGGTCGTCAGCGAAGATTTTGAATCTCGCGCTCGGAAATTGGCTGAGAGTCGGTTCTTTGTTCTAGAAACAATAGCGCCTTTCAAGCTGCAAACAATAAAAAATGCCCATAAACGGTGTGCCATTGTCCAAAAATTAAACACAAAGTCTGATATGGACGGGGCCTAAAACCAGGTGCACTATCATGATTTTACTCTAACTGTTTCTGAAAAACATGAAAAACGATTGTGGAATTTGGCTTCCCCGCAGCTGAGGGATCGAATTTAAGAATGGAAAAGTTTTAATGGATCAAAACATGGATTTTTCAGGGTTCCATGCAAAGGAGTTATTGACTTTACTGCTCCGGCCGTCGATACATACATGTAGCACTGCAAAACTTCAGGACAGAAAAAAAGATGTGTTACTTGAGGGCTCCACAGAACGATAACCGTTAGTTTTACCTGGGGTCTGGGAAGAAAGACCTAGATTCCAGGCTCCAAAATATAAACAGCATGGTTCTTAATTTCCGGGACTACAGCGATACTGCTTCCCTTGACCTCATTTCCTATCGCTGACTCAAGAGGAAATCCAAAGTTATAAGAATAAAGGCCGTGATCATGTTATGCTGGTCGTTTAGAACAGTACCGATGGGGAGTTACAAAACACGTCCATCAAAGGCAGAAAAAGGAATTCTGATCCTGATCTTTCAATAGCAACCCAGATAAAAAGCACTTAAAGGAGCTCAGTCACGGTATTTTGAGTTATTTAGGCCACGCACAAGCTACATTAAATTAAAGGAAACCTGAAAATAGTAGTTACCTAAGGTAGAAAAACACCAAAGAGATAATACAGAAGTTAAGCATGACGTTTACGGCAAACGGCAAACGACAAACATAGGCACGCAAGGCGTGCAAGAGTTTTTTTTTTTTTTTTGTGAAGTGTCGGAGATATGAGCATTTATGGAGCTGTTTACAGTAATGGTTTGGTTAATTTGACAAGTGTTTTTGGTTACGATGTACAGCAAGAAAGAAACTGGGAATTTATGATGTACATGCGATGTTACATCGGTTATGGTAAGAAAGCTAAATAGTAAGCCATAAAATGTTTGACTGAACAAACTACAGTAATCCGACACGTCTCCAGATTAATGTAGATACCATCTTATTTTCTAACAAGCAATTTGATTCTTTCTTTGATACAACCCGCACTGTGATTGGTGTGACACGCGCACATGCATAACTCCCTCACTCACCAATCACATAACCCTTCCAACTCCCAAGAGGAATTTTTGCTCAAAAATACTCAAGTTAATTAAGAGACCTTTTCGCAGTTTATACGAGTCGTAAGTTTACCCTTTTTACACAACACAACACAACACAACACTACTTCACCGAAAATAGAAAGAAAGAGAAAAAATACCCCTCTGACACGTTGAAAGTCTGATTTAATTAAATTGCACTTTAACTTGGTGCCACGCAGTCTTCAAAGAACATTTGAGCAGTTTTCATACTTTTTACCTTTAAAAATATCGGACTGAAATGAATGTCATCAAATAAAACTATTAAACTGCTACTGCAGAGACGTAAAAACCGTCCAGAAATGAAAGCTTCTTTTTTGTTTAATATCCTGGAAACAAAAGCCGATAACTTGTCAGCTCTAATTGAATTTACTTCCATATAAAAAGCAAAAGTGTTAAGTTACCATTTGTAACTAAAGATAGCAAACATCTCTTGGGAAATAACTCTTGCAGACCTCGCGTGCCTAAATTGAATTTACTCCTTTGTGAAAAACAAGAGTGTCAAATTACACTTTGTAACTAAAAATTAAACATATCTCGTTAAATTTGCATGCAACAAGAACAAAACAATCGTTACCTGCACTTACTATTGTAAATGTTAGAACTCTTTCAAATCTAAAACATGTCCTAAGAAATAGACGCGACGATTCGTGACTTCTAATTGAATTTCCTCCTTGTGAAAAACAAAAGTATCAAGTTACCTTTGTAACTAAAAATGAAAATAGCTCGTTCCATTTGCATACTACTAACTCACGAACTGTTTGAAACCTCAAGGCTCATTTCGTTCATAACTAAAATCCTCAGCCTAACCCACAGAAAATGTCGAAGTTAACCCAATATATGAATACTTCCTTCTCTTTTATAGTAGAATAAATATGGCCGTTCTGAACTCTATCGGGATCAAATCTTCTCACATATCATTTACCTTTACAACAAGAAATTTGATTGGCTGTTTATAGCAGATCCAATCTGATTGGTGTGATATAAATACATCTGTCACTCACTCACTCACTCACTAATTCATCCATTGGCCCGTCTATAACATACCCGACACGCCGACTAAGAAGTATTTTTTTTACAAAAAAATAACTCAAAAACTGTCCGAAGATGTTGACTTCTTTTTTGTTTAATATCCTGGAAACAAGAGGCGATAAGTTGTCAGCTCTAATTGAATTTACTCCCATGTGAAAAAACAAGTGTTAAGTTACCATTTGTAACTAAAAATAGCAATATCTTGTTTTGTTTGTCCAAACATTTCATGGGAACAAGTGGTGACGATTCGTCAGCTCTAATTGAATTTACTCCCTTGTAAAAAACAAAAGTGTCAAGTTACCATTTGTAACTAAAAATAGCAATATCTTGTTTTGTTTGTTCAAACATTTCATGGGAACAAGTGGTGACGATTCGTCAGCTCTAATTGAATTTACTCCCTTGTAAAAAACAAAAGTGTCAAGTTACCATTTGTAACTAAAAGTAGCAAACATTTCGTGGGAACAAGTCGTGACAATTTGTCACCTCTAATTGACTTTACTCGTTGTGAAAAACAAAAGTACCAAGTTACCCTTTGTAACTAAAAATAAAAATATCTTGTGCCATTTGCATACAACTAACTCATGAACTGCTTCAAAACTCAAGACTCATCTCGTTCATAACTAGCCACCATTACACTGAACATTATGCACTCTAAAACAACCCAATGTATGTATCTAACTGTCACACTCCGCTCCAAACCGGACTAAAAATCACAAACCGGCAACATACACGTCAGTCTTTACTTTTCAATTACCAAAGTCCTTGTGTTTAATACAATAAAACGCCCAAGACTTCATATACCTCACTAAAGTTATCATGAACGAAAACAATTATTTCCTTTTTCTCCTACTGCAATTCGTGCTGGCTATTAATGTGAAAAAGCGAAAACCCTGATAACATTGAAGAGAAAAGATTTAGTTTCATTTCAAACGTATCTTCTCATTCCAGTGGTAAACAAGAACCATTATAATTGTAAAATCGTCACAGAATAATATCTTTTTGTTCTGTTGACCAAATTTATTGTAGTCTCTTCGCTTTTCACCGTGAACCTTGTCAATGGATGCTGACATTGACTTCACGTCCGGAACACTTACTACGAACTCTGCAGCAATATTTAGGTTTCAATACAACATGCAAACGATTTGAACCTGGTCGCAACCTCATCAAATTCTCAGTAGTGCATTCCGCTCCCCTAAAATACAGTTGTTCTTATCATTCAAATCTTAAACCTAGTAGCAGAGCGGCTAAGACTCATTTAATTGAAAACTTTATCTAATGGGAAAAGCTCACCCTTCATCGCACGCTCTTAGTTATATGCCAAACACTATGTCTCTTTGACTGATTATCCAATTGCAAATGTTTATCAAACCCGCCCACAAAATCCTCGCCTCAAGAGATGTCGAAATAAGCCTAGTACATGAATAATTCCTCCTCTTTTATAGAAGAATAAATGTGACCTTTCTGAGCTGTATCGGTATCAAATCTCCTCTCATACTATTTACCTTTACAACAAGAAATTTGATTGGCTGTTTATAGTAGATCCAATATGATTGGTGTGACATACATACATCTCTCACTCACTCACTCACTCATCCATTGACCCGTCCATAACATACCCGACGCGCCGACTAAGAGGTATTTTTTTCACAAAAAAATAACTCAAAAATGAAACTTTTGCCGTCTCTCTTCAGCTGTGTGTACAGTAGAGTGAAATTATTTGTATTTGCCATGAATAGTAGGAGGCGTTATTCTATTTTTGTGTGTTTTATTCACGGAATAAAAGAAAAGAACTCAAAGTCAGAAGTTATCATTGCCGTTCGCCGTCTGCCGTTAACGTCATGCTTAACCTCCCTAATAACAAACCATAAAGGAACAGAGATGGTTAAAGATGGATAAGATTAGCACATTACAAACGACGAAAGATGCCCAAACCGTGATGCAACTCGTTTAAATAGCAGTTATACATAGGTTTCAAAATAATCGCTCACTACATCCTTGACACATCATGTCATTGAGACCCTGGAAATTTCCGGAAATTTCCAGTGCACCGTGACGAATGGAACAGCATATTCCGAAATTTGCAGAAAACAGAACAACCTCGCGAGGTATATTCAAATTTTTGGAGATTTATTACCGGAAATGTCCGTTCCATTTTATTTTCCTTCCTGAATTTCCGAAAGTTTCGTTTGAATGGTTCACTGTTTGGAAATTCACTTTTACCGGATTTTCTGGAAACATTTCTCGGGAAATTACCGTACCATCTGTCCCCGGTTCGATATTTTCGGAATTTTTGGTTGAATGGGAAGTGCCCCTAATATCTTTGAGACCCTGTTTGTACGGTTATACCCTCTTTGAGACCTTGATATCTTGTATGTAACTTCACATTTTCAGCCACATCAGCTCAGTTATCATCCGTATTTTTTTTATTGGATGTCTACTTTTGACGCTTGAGTACATCCTCTTAAAGATAACGGCAAAAACTTTCTTTTATGAAATTGTCGGTTGGTGGTTTAAATTTTACTACGGTTGCCACTAAAATAAGGTATCACGTAATATTCAAGCTGACATTTAAAGTGAAGGAAACCTTCACTTCGTTAAATAATTATTAAACATTTAGAAAGGAAGCCACATCAGTCGTAGCTGGTTTTCATACGGGTCTTCTAACCAGGCCAAATTTGGAATTTGGAAATGTTATTTTTTCAAGAGAAAAGGATAACCTTGGAATTCGGAGAAAAACTCATAAAGCAAAGCGAGAACCAACAACAAACTCAACCCACGTATATTGCGCCAGGCCGAAATTGAGCTCTGGTTACATTGGTGGGGATTGAAGAAGAGTTGGTGGAGTGCTAACACCACTGCGCCATCTCAAATCCTCTCGGGACGATGAACTTGAAAACTATAAAAATACACTCTTCCTGAGGTAGCTTCAGGCTTCTTGAAGAGACACTTCTTTGAAAAGTGACAGTTAAACGTAACATCTTTAACCAGTTTATAATTAAATTTTATCCGCTTAACCCATTGAAGTCCTCCTTCATTTGTTAAGGTGAAAATCCCTTACTTTGATGGTCGGTGGCTCATTTTAGGCCTAGTAACGTGCCTTTGCCACTTAAGCTCATGGAGGTCCTCATCTTGACAATTTTCATTCAACTCGTTTACGCATTTGTCACTTAGCTGTTCCTGTCGCACTATATCAGTACAAGTGAAATATTATATGAAGACCCTTTAATTAAAAAACTGACAAACTGGAAATAGGCAATCTCTGAGTTACCATTCTCTTAAGCTTCAAAATGGGTCAGTCCTGAGCGATGCACAACGTTTGCTGTGCTTTATAAGCACTCTATTAATTTCAAATTTTAACTGTTGGAATCGTTAGGATACCTTGAAGCATGACTTTAGGTTGCTTTTGATAGTCTCCTGGTGACGTCACAAAACCTACCATTTCTTATGACATCAGAGAAAAGTAAAAAGCCATACAAGGTCACTCATTCCCAATCAACCTCGGCAAGAACCGAGAAGATTCAATTTAGCTTGCAAAAAGAACATTTATGTAAATTACCTTAACTACTCGGGCGAGCACGTTCTCGACGTCCTTACGCCTTCAGTGAATATAGACCCAAAAATTGGCACGAAAGGTATGCCGAAATGTCTGCTGTACATCATATTCAACTAAACTCTTCGGGCTGCCTTAACGTAACCCAGAAAATTAATTCCTATCACTCTTTGCGCCTTGAGTCTTTGGGGGTGGGGAAGGGGGGCTTGGAGTGCTCGTGAAGGTCGATGATATGAAAAAGGCTACCTACCACTGCCTTCAAAGTAGCTGAGGTCAAGCCCAAATTAAATACAAGCAAGGGAGAAGTTACTTTCGCACCTACTAAACAGTTCTGTGACATGTCTAAGTAACAAAACTACATCCTACCTCACTCCCCCACCCTCTTACACAGTTAGCAATTCCCAGATGACTCGAGGCTACCTGGCTTTTAAAACAGAATCACCTCTCCCTCGTCCCGAACATCTGGCGCATCGTCACGGTAAATACATTGTGTATTCCGAGCATTAGCAGAGAAATGGCACGTTTTGTAACTGAGAGCTGACATCCGAGATCTGCTAGATACCCTGAGAGCTGAGGAATCATCAAAAATTAAAACAGCCTCGCCATCTAGACACGTCCTAGCAGGCTGAATGCGTCATTCCTCGGGACCAGTAACTCTGAATCTTGAGCTTTCTAAACGACTCATCTTAAGGCCCGAGTAGGCATCTCTCTTTTTTTTTTACTTTCTGATCGTCACGAATAATTTTGTGGTGCGTTAGCATAGCATCCCTAACTTGCTGATCAGTTTTCAAGATGAAGGAACATCTTGTCACTTTATCGACTTCTCCTTAAACAGGATACGTCATTCTAATTTGCAAAACAACTATGTAAATAGAAAATAAATAAAGAATTATTTTCAACTGGAGAGGGCAAAAACAAACTGTTACTCGTTTTAATATGGTATCTGCTATACATCATACTTTCACCTCACATTATTAATTGCAAGCTGAAATTACGCATAACCCTTCATTACTTCTAGAAGTTTTGTGAAAACGACCAGTTCTTATCTGCCATATCTCCAGAGCAGGTGAAATTTATCTTGTTTGCAATTTTTAATTAATTTCGTCACAATGTCACAGCCCCCTGACACTATAATTTTACGTATGCATGTTGCCACCGGTATTTCATTAATATACTGGCAAGGCCTGAAAAAGCAACGTCCAGCTCTCTTCAACAATCTTCAAAAACATTGAACAGGAGTTGATTTTTGACTTCAAACGCATCAACCCAGCTTTCGGAAACACTTGTTTTGTAGGATGTGACTGATTATGGGTAAGTAAGGCTGTGTTTATGTTTCAAATATTGCGTTTTTCTGTGATATTCCGCGGTCCTATTAGACCACATTCCGTTTTACTTGAAATAGCTTTGTAAAAGAAGCTTTTATAGACATGCAAGCGAAGTTTATTCCACAACCTTATTTCCTGTTTTTAAAGGATGTTTTTAATCAACGGAACCATGGGAAAAAGGAAATTTTTGTAATACTGTCTTTCAAAGATAGCTATAAGATCCTTTAATTTGGAATTTATTATGAGATATAACGATTGGTTATTTTCTTCAGAGGCTCCCTTTGGAAGTTTTCTTCAACACTTGATATTTTCCTGCGGGATACTTTAAACATCATGCACTCGAGTTAATCTGATATAGAAAAGTCATATTTCACGTTATCACTAAGTATACCTATATCCAGTGAATTCGAAAACAAAACGTTTTTTCATTCTTTCATTGTTAAGTGTTGGTTCGGTAAACCAGTTTAACTGCATTTTAAATTCCTTGAGGCCTTTTCTAATAACCCTCGAGTCCGAGAAAACTGAGGAAGTTTTAAGCATAGCCGACAGTCCAAATATAATAAAACCTACTGTGTTTGTTTGTTTGTCGATTCGCAGTTTCGTTCTCAATGATGTTCAACTTTATGCCTGTCTTGCCGCAAACTTTTGTTGAAATGACTAAGGAGAAAAAAAAACCCTCTCTCGATTAGCCCCTTCACAACTACGCCACACTTTAAATTAAAATATAAAAATAAGAACAAATTTCCATGATGCGTGTGTTTATATTAGGAACAGATGCCTTGCAGATGATCTTTAACAACCATCAACACCTTTCGTATAGGGGAAAATTTCTTGAGGACTCATAATTATTGCTAGGGGGATGCCTAGAAGCGAAATAATTTTTAACGCAGGAAGTTCCCTGGAAGTTTTAATTAATATTTTAGTCCTTTTCAAAAATTTAACATCGGCCCGATATGAAATATTCATGTTCCGTAACGTTGAGTTAAGAAAAGTGATTGGCATGTTCTACTTGGTTGCAATTACACTAGCCAATGGCAGACTTAGTGGTAGGCAAGATAAACAATATCTTTTGTCGTTAAGTAGTTAATGCCGTTAGTTTGCCGACGTCCGCAAATAACTGAAAATAACTGATCGATCGACCTCACGCAACTGGTGCAGGTGCCCATAATCAGGTCTTACTGCACAAAACCCCAAGAAACGTTCTAAAAACTTCAAGCCTAGCACAAAAGAAGTTGTTAATTCAGGGAAAATTTTCACACAAAAATATATGGCCTCCTCTATGCCTGTCATGGGCTGTTCGGTGTTCAAGATAAGCACAGCTACCATAGTTTGCCGTGCTATGGAATTGATTCGGTAGAAATCGAACGTAAAATCAAACAGAACTGGAAGCTCCACTTTCGAATTTTGACGATCTTGCACTTTGTTAAACACTAACAACATCAAATACGTATTAGGACTCTTGACAGCTTCTAGTAGATACATCTCATTGGCCTTGAAAACAAAACATTGTGTTGCGCTTCCATCAATATTCAAACAAGGATAATTTTTGTTCCGGGCACGTTTTTGAAAATGAAAAGGTGCCAGCTCCATATTGACAAAATGTGGTGTAGACCGAGTGATCTTGAAATTTAAGAAATGTTCAGTCGTGGAATTTTTTCAGACAATTGGTTAGAAACATGTAGCTAGCGCAATTAACGGTTTTAGGATGCCGTAGTGAGTCAAGATTTCTAAATAATGCATCATTATTTTGCAATAGTAATATTATGACAGACATGTTTCTTTTTACAATTTAGTGAAGAGTCTCTTTTTCTGACTGAAAGAAGCCAAGTAATGTTTCAAAATCTCTCAGGAATTCATCATTTTTGAAGCAAAAGAAAAAATAAGGTTTATTTGGGGTGCCCCGAGAAAAGTTAAGTACTATAATAATATAC
This sequence comes from Orbicella faveolata, assembly GCF_042242905.1. Classification (NCBI taxonomy): domain Eukaryota; kingdom Metazoa; phylum Cnidaria; class Anthozoa; order Scleractinia; family Merulinidae; genus Orbicella; species Orbicella faveolata. The sequence continues at coordinate 14,595,474 of NW_028301558.1, read as the reverse complement.
ATGAAAAAAAATAATCGATTCTGATTGGCTGAGAGCAGTGCAGTTCAAGTGTAACACCAGTGCAAAAAGTTTAACACCCGTGCAAAAAGTGTAACACCAGTGCAAATTACACATTGTAAAATTCTGGATTATGATTGGCTGAAAGACAATAGAAAATTTTCGAAGCCAGTGATACTACGTAAAATGTTGACGAAAATTTTGTGCGGAAACATTGAAAAAAGTTTTCTCGAATGGGAAAAAAATGGTTTCAAGAAAGCTCTTCCGGAACTTCCTCCACGCAAATTTTTTCACGTTTATATTATTTATAAGTAATCATACGGTTTTGTCGTTAAGTAGTTAATGCCGTTAATTTGCTGACGTCCGTTCCTCAGTGCGAAGTGCCGAAAATAACTGATCAAGCTCACGCACCTGGTGCGTGAGCTTGATCGGCTCGTGCAATTTCAGCTTTTTGAAGAACTCACTCGTGCAAATTAATTCCAAATTGAACGAGAAAAACCATATGATTACCTATGCTAATATATTTAACAATTTCATGAATTCTTCAACCATTCCTCAGTGTAGAGATGATAAAGATGAAAGCGTTGCTTGTGTTCATGTTGATAAAAGTGCGATTTTAGAGCGGCTCAAGACAGTTTCCAGCACTTAGATTTTGATGAGTCGTTATAACCACTCCTTATCACTTGATGACCAACTGAAACCACCCTTAATTACAGCTGTAGGGACTTATAATTCAAAAACGGCACGTTGAAATTTTTTTGACATTATGAAATTTTGATAAGCATGATAAGACGCAACTTTTGGCAAAGTTTAAAAAAGTTCTGTACATGGGGTTCAGAGCCACCTAAAATTTGTGAAAATTTAAGGTGGCTCTGGACCCTATGTGGAGAATTTTTTAAACTTTGCCGAAAGTTGCGTTTTATCGTGCTTATCAAAATTTGATAGATAATTTTAAAAATTTTCACCATGTCGTTTTTGAATTATAAACTCCTAAAGCTAAAATTAAGGGTGTTTATAGCAGGTCATACTGTTGCTATGGTAACCTACTGCGTCACGAAAATGATAGCAACGTGTTTACCGATGTTGAGGCGGTTTTTTGATACCATGACTGAATCAAGTGATAATGAGTGGTTATAATGACCAATCAAATTCTAAGTGCTGGAAACTGTTTTGAGCCACCTTAAAACGAATGCAAAACCATGAACGAAGAAGGTATTGACTAAGCTTAACACCCTTAATCTTGGAGCAACCTATATTGGCTTTTTTGTTTGTTTGTTTGTTTTTGTTCTTTTGACACGCTTTCTTGTCTTAAGTTGTAAGATGATAGCAATTTGAAAAATAAAATTTACAAACAGCAACAGCAATAACCAATTCTACAAGCAGTTTGTGTGAGTAGTTAGCTATTTATATGATATATTCAACTGAAAGTTAAATGAGAGACAGAGTGACAGCGGCAGCAATCAACCAATCAAATATGACTTAATTTTTCCGTGCACTGTGAGCATACGAATGTTGAGACTAAAATAAAGTTAACAGTATTGAGTCGAGTACCTGCTGGTAGTAAGATCTGACCGAGAACTGTAAGAGACATATAATGGCAACTGGCCAAAATATAATTGACACACGACGTGACCAAGCATTGTTTAATAGCTTAGTGAATCTGAAACGCGGGGCTTTAAGCAATGAATTCACTGAGACACAACCTGACATTGAAAGTCTAAAATGTTCAAAAGCTGTGTAGGGACCTTGTGTCTTCATTAGTTGGGATCGGTTTGTTCAGTACAGTTTTTTAAAAAGCTTTGCTTCTGTTTCAATAAATACTAATGTCAGGGTATTAATGGGGGTGCTATAATTTCAGTTATCAGTTAATTCTTGATTTCTCTGCTATCAGTTAAAATTTCACCTCATTTTACAGCTATCGTTAAATTTTGCAGACCCTGGACCTAAGCTCCGAGTTAAAAGGGCACAATTACTCATCTTAAAGAGAACTATTTGACCAATTCTCGAGTTAATGACTACATTCATGAATATGAATGGTATCGAATGTTAACGAATACTGAGGAGTTGCAAAAGTTTGTTTTAAAACAGTCAGTTTGTCAGCGAACATACACCAGTACGCACTCGTTCGTTTTACCACAATTAATGGTTGAAGAATGTCCTAAAGATTTTATTTGCACATATACGTTTTAAAATTTTTGGAAGAATATGGGAATAATTCGAGACAATATTGAAAGAAGTATAGATTAAGGGAAAGAAACACGATTTGATAAGCCGTTGTTTGTTGTCGCTTTTATGTGCTTCCTTTAACATTTCCAGGAGTCGATCCACCCATATAAGATGGTTTAGTTTTGTTTTATTATTTTCTTAAAAGATAAAGCTTACAGTTTGGGCATTTTTTGGTGTGATCCGCTTGATTACAAACCAATTTAACGAGAGGCCACCTGTATCGGCTGATTAGAATTACAATGAAAAGTCATTAAATTCTTCATTTCAACTGCCAAAACAGGACACAACTATTAAACAAGTCAACTTTTCAGTCCGGGCCTCGATAAAGTCGGTAAGAATCTATAGACAAATTTTGACGAATATTACTAAGAGGGTGAATTGATTTTTCGAACAATGACTATGAAGTCAAGTTCCTCTAAATGTAAACAACTTCTTTTTTTCGTTTGCAGGTTCTGTTTAAGAAATGTAAACTTGTAAGCTTTGAACTGAATGGACATGAAGATCGCAAGGTGCTTATTCTTCGGAGCGTGTTTATCGGTAAGCTGGCTAAATATTTTAATATATATTATAAGGTAAGGACGATATATATTATTATGGTTTGCATGGTCGTTCTGTAATGTACTGAAGCTTACAGATAACTCAAGATCGAGGGCGATCTTTCCGTTACGTTCCGAACACTAAACCACGTCAACAACTTTCAGTTCACTTTGAGCTTTAATGTCAGATCCGTTCTCAAATTTTCTTAGCGTATAAATGCGATCAAAAAAAAAACATCGTTGGAAAAAGTTTTTAAAGTGAATCGGGCTTATGAGCCAAAAATATAGTGCTTTCACACAAACATTTAGACTTGCAAACACATTCATATTTCATTGGTGTATTCAAAATTCATTCGCTTAGACTGGCAGAATATTAACATCGGATTTCTTTTCAAAGAAGGACCTTCGTGTCATAATTGGAGCCCATCTCCTTCATGGGGAACAATTAATTTAGCTCGTTTTAGAACATTTTTAGACAAGTGGCGAAAATTTTGATCGAACTCTGCAACCTAAGGCTTTTAAATTTCATGGAGACTATCCTCGTATATTTTAATTGTTTCTCGGCTCTCATTTCAGCTTTCATTTCGGCTCCTAATTCTTTTAGTAACTGTAGCAGTAATAAGAAAAAGACACCAATTTATTAAACTGTTACAGCTTCGATGTTACATATCAAGCTATAAGCTGTTACTGCTATTATTTTACTATCATCGCTCTACTGACAAGGTTATCAGGTTCAAGCGTGAGTCAGCCAAGTTTAGCCACCCTTCTTCACAAATTCGGCAGCTGTTTTCATATATGAATCACCTTAGTTCGGCGGATTGGAAGCTGAGACAATCTCAATTGTGTCGTGAAAAGACTGATAACAGTGCTGGTAGGGTTCTTATAGCACAAAGTACACGTTTATTATTTTGATATCATTACAAGAAAATAAAAATGCAAAAAACGACAGGAAAAAAATATTGTTGATCTAGTCGTACGGCACGAAAAAACATTGTTATATCGTATTTTCTTATTTTGGACTCATTCACTTTAGTCTTGGTACAGAAGTTACAACCAGACATCTTGTGAAAAGTATGCGTAAAAGCTATGGTGACTAAAGGCGCCAGAACCTGGTGAAACACTAAATGACAGCTACAAGTATTGAAAAAATTAGGAAATATGTTATTTTGATAGCTCAGGTTTAAAACATACCACGCACTGTTTTTAATAGTGTTTCAGGGGTCATACGAAGTGAGATACAGCTCTTTGTAAACTGATGGTATACTTTATGTTGCTGTATACTACCGGCTGATTAAATAGGGGAATTTCTCCCCACAAGTACCTATTCTGTTGGATGATTATCTGAAGAGTAAAATATTGTGAGATACCAAACGATTTTAAGCCATTGTTCAAACACTTTTCGTCAGCTATCCTTTAGTCCAAAGGCAAGAAATATAATCCCCCTCAATTAAGATATCTTCAAGTTAAGTCAGTTTCTTATTCTTACAGCATAATATTTTTTTTCTGCCGCAGGCGTTGCAGTGGATAATGTCCGTTGAAGGTAACTTATTCCAGAATATCTTGTTTTCCTTGTAAAGCGACGAAGCGTAGAGAGTAGGTGGCATCGTGCACGAGAAATTTGTTGTCCATGATGATGGTCCAAGACCGAATGAAAATTATCAGAGAAGTGATCACTTTGGAGGCTAGCACTTGAAATATCAAAAACCGCAAAGGGTTTTAATTACGGGAAAAGTAGAAATGGAAACAGAAACTGTCCTTAAATATTGCCCTCAATAAATGTTTCAGTTAATTGGTAAAACTGAAGATGCGTTTTACACTTGAAACGGATTCCACTCAAAGTTTGAGCGATAAGTGCAAAAATTATTTACTGAAAATCTACTCATAGCACGGTAACTTTTAGAATACTATTTGAAACAACTCACTATTAGTTCATTTCTCTAATTGACTCCGCGATTAAATTCTCAAGCATTCTCGGAAAAGTTAATGTCAAACCTCGTTAGAACGCTTAAAGCGTGTGTTATTGTGTTTTTAACGAACGCGAAACGTCTGTTTGAATTGAAATATGGATAACTTCAAGTTCAATTCTCTCTCGGGGTCAGCTTGAGAGCTTCAGTCTCGAAAAGTTCTTCTTAATTGTATTCAAAATATTACCATGCCATGAGGTTTTTTTGGTAACTTAATTTTTGCCATTATTGCTCGAATGTTCTGCGGAAATTAATTTTCCAAGCGTGATTCCGTTCTCGTCCGAGAAACTTCGGAAGGTTTCATCAAATTCTCTGAACTGATACTTTATAAAAATAATGAAATCAGTAAATGGAGAATTAATATTTTTAACATGGAGGTCGTGCAACCAGCTTCAAATTTTTAAGCCAAGGCGAAAACGTCCTCACGCTAATGAATAATATATAAATTTGCGCAACTTGAAAAATTATTATCATGTAAAACCAGCTTAATCAATAATATATCACAAACTGACTACCGGTTCGGCATTGAAATGGTAATATTGGGGAATTTAAGCAGTCACGACGGCGACACCGAGGACAACGTCGATTAAAAAATCTATATTTTAGCTATGAATCTCGCGATACTCAAAGTCATTTAGTCTTTTTCCTCCAAACTGAATATGGAACGCACCGTTAAATTCGAAAAAGAAATTTTAAAAATTAGCCTTCGTGGTTCATGTTTTCTAGACAACGCAGAATTTGGTCTTTCATGTTAAGTTGTTTTGCAGAGGACGGCAAAGAAATGTACCAAGAATTATAACGCACCTGCACAGCCATTGTATTGCTCAATTAAGAATTCTGTTTAGCGACGTTCTCGTCGACGTTGCCTTTGTGGTTTTGTCAAACTCCCTAACGTCCCAAAAGGCATAATAGAATCTACTAATACCTCGCTAAATACCTATAATGTAAAGATTACATGCTCAGTGCAGAAATGACCACTAAATGGACTGCGTGTTTTAGAGATCTTTAATCGCAGTGTGGAGTAAGGTAGAGTCATAACGCAACCTACTTTACATGTCTCCATGTCCCCTGGTTCCTCTTCGCTTCTTTGGAGAACCAGCTGTCCACACTACGCCGGAGGAATTTAAAACTGCAACAATCTCCGGTCATTTTGGATTTGCGTTTGAGTAAAGTTCGGGCAGGGAAATGTCATGACTATCGTAACCTCATTTTTGAAAAGCTTCGTTTTCAAAATGTTTTTTGTCCACACAAAAACGCAAACCTGGCGTTTTCAAATCTCCCGGTTTGAAGAGCGTTTTAGAAAAGCTCCGTTTTCGTGACGGATTAATGTGGACGGTGGGCCTAACCGTAGAAATAAAGCTAGGTTTCAAATTCTTCCCGCGTAGTGTGGGTTGGGACAGACATTCTAGAGAGCGCGCGTAATCAGTACATCTGCCTCGAAAAACCGCGCAACTTCGTCCCCAAGGTAGCTCCCGTTAGGGTGCGAAGGGGGAACAAAATTCACTGTTTCCTAGCCGGGAGGGGGGGCGGGGGGCAGTCATTAAGCTGCCCATATAACGTTAGCTTTCTCTGTTGCTTTTCAGCGTTCTTTAACATAACGTCCGATATCCTGAGAACAAACCAGACTTTTAATTTAACCGTGCAGGATTCTTGTAATGCTGCCTACACGGTTAATTTCGGAGATGGAACTACTGACAGTTTAACTAGTGCACAAAAGACTGTGTCACACTCTTACATCAGTCCAGGAAACTATAACATCACACTTCAGTCAGGGAATGCATCATCTAGATGCCAGAGTGACTCGAAGTCAGTGGAGGTCAGGGACTCAATCCAGAATATGGTGAGAAATGTATTTCTTACTCAATTTACTGAGGAATAAAAAACAAAAAAAAACGCAACGAAAAAGGGTCACTATTCCACACCATATTCTATCATATTAACGAGCTGATCAATGGTATCACACGGAAAAATGTACGAAATAATACGTGAGCAAGGTTTGCTTCGACTTAGGCTTTTGAGATTGACTTATGTCCGAAAATGCAAATGTATCGATAACTTGCTCGGGACCGCACAGGGAGAACATCTGCCATCGTCCTTTTTGATAGGGATCTCGCCAATGTTTCCCAGTATGGCTCTCAAGATTGTTAATGAGATTTTTATATTGAGCATTTGCAGAGTTACGTGACATAAATTACAATACTAAATTACAAATTAATCTATATAGTATTGCAGGTTTGAGTTCAAGGGTTAGTTAGTTAGTTAAGACTTCCGTCCATCCATCCATTCATTCATCCATTCATCCATTCATCCATCCATCCATCCATCCATTCATTCATCCATTCATCCATCCATCCATCCATTCATTCATCCATTCATCCATTCATCCATTCATCCATTCATTCATCCATTCATCCATTCATTCATCCATCCATCCATTCATTCATCCATCCATCCATCCATCCATCCATCCATCCATTCATTCATCCATTCATTCATCCATCCATCCATCCATCCATTCATTCATTCATCCATTCATCCATCCATCCATCCATCCATTCATTCATCCATTCATCCATTCATCCATCCATCCATCCATCCATTCATTCATCCATCCATCCATCCATTCATTCATCCATTCATTCATCCATCCATCCATCCATCCATTCATTCATCCATTCATCCATTCATCCATTCATCCATTCATTCATCCATTCATTCATCCATCCATCCATCCATTCATTCATCCATCCATCCATTCATTCATCCATTCATCCATTCATCCATCCATCCATCCATTCATTCATCCATCCATCTATCCATCCATCCCTCCATCCTTCTATCCATCCATTCATTCATTCATCCATCCATCCATCCATTCACTCATTCATTCATTCATTCATTCATTCATCCATACATTCATTCATTCATTCTTTACCTTCAAGCGAGACCACTTCCTTTGGAAGACGTTTAAGATGTTATGGAGTGTATACGCGACACCTAGCGATAAGTAGTATATGGTGAACAAGTATATCTTACAGTGTTATCATCTACTATCATGATTGGTTTGTTTCTAGACAAGCTCTGTCAGCAGCACACTTTGCAGACGTGGCCAGACCCTGAATGTCAGTGTACAAGTCCTTCCAGAAACCCAGTACACTGTCTTCTGGCGTTTAAACAGAACAATGAACTGGACCCAGGGCCCGATCGAGTGCAAACAACTCGGGACTAATGACGTGTACGTGATGGTCGAGAATGGCGTCAGCGTTTTATCCAGCGAATGTTTCGACGAGATATTAGGTAGCTTTATTCGATAATGGCTCGTGATTTTAATTAAATAACTTTTTGAATAAAGATTGCGCGAGTTGACTGGGGAGCACAGTCCGGATTGGCTAAAAATGGATGAATGTCCATCCCAAAGTAATGTGAAGGTTCCAACTGAAAGGTTCGGGAATTTTGTGCTAACGAAGCTGGGGGGTAGATGTTTAAACAGCTGACGTGATATGCCTCAGATCTGTTCTCTGAGTGCTCAAGAATGTAAGCTTTATTTGTTGTGTGGATGGAGGGGGTAATGATTTCTTAATCAGTGACTATTATTATTTTAATTTCATAGTATTCAGCTTTGCTGTGCTTTATAAATATACAGAAAATGTGTCTAAAATCTGACTGGTTGACTTTTTACAAAGCTTGGATGAGTTTAACCCGAGACCACGGAACACGACGCCATCAAGTGGCAGGGGGACAAACTGACCTACTGACTGACTAGCTGACTGACTGACTGACTGGCTGACCGACTGACTGACTGACTGTATGCTGACTGATTGACTGATTGACTGACTGACTGACTGATCGACCGACCGACAGACTGACTGTATGCTGACGGATTGACTGACTGACTGACTGACCGACCGACCGACCGAACAATCGACTGACTGACTGACTGACTGTATGCTGACGGATTGATTGACTGACTGACTGACTGACTGACTGACTGACTGACTGACTGACTAACCTGACTGACTGACTAACTGATTGGATGCTGACTGATTGACTGTTTGTTTGTTTGTTTGTTTGTTTTTTGGTCCACGGCTTAGTATTGTAATACTTTTTATGTTTCAGTCGTCGACTTTGATTTCGAATCCAATCCTGAAATTGGAGCCGCCAATAGTACAGTGGAATTCACTAGAACCAATATTACAGAAGTGCCGGATGAAAGCAACTACACGTAAGTTGACTTCATGTTCTCGAAGCTTTGTCAGTCGCCACTCCTTAATTTCACATTGACTCGCTCGCTTACTTAAGCCATTACTTAAGCCAGCTGCAGTGCCTAAATTTTTATCACTTTATCGTGGAGCTTACGTGTTTTTAGGTATATTTATAAAAAGGTAAGCCACTTAAAAGCAATCACCTCACTAAAAAATCACCACGGTTTCCGGTCGCGTTCACTGCGCGCATACACCATAACAGAACCTTAAAAATGGCGGCTTTTTTAAAAATGTTCGTGTAGCCTCCAATGATAAAAAGGAAATGTCATACTGGAAACAGTAGCTAGACATTTTTAAACTAGCCCCCTCGACCGTTGGCTGACACATACCTTGTTATACACTGTATTTTAAGCTTACACATTGTTCTTGGAGGCAAATGTGAGGCCCAATCAATCATTTTCGCTTTCGATAGTTCCAGATCATGTTCAAAGACAATTTTACGATTTAATTAACCAGGTTTGTGTGGGAGTTCAACGACAACGAGACCATTCGATGTCCAAACAAAACAGTGTCAAAGTTTTTCCCTACATCCAACCCGGACCCAGGCCATCTCGTTAAACTCTCGATGTATAACCAGCGAGGTGACATGGCCTCTCTCGAAAAGAACATCAAAGTTTATGACGCCATTGAGCAACCAATCCGGGTGTCGTACCCAAACTTGACACGTGCATATGAACTGACCGAGTTTGCGGTGGAACCTCACAAAGGACACGGTGTTATGTAAGTTTTTTTTTTTGGACGTACAACGTAATCTTCGTTTAATTTCTAACGTTTCGCCTACGAGTAGAGTCGGTAACGGTAAGTTCAGGAGTTCTGACTAGAAAACAGTCGCTCTTTGCTCACGCTTAAAGGACATGAATTAGTGAGTGACCCCGGCCCTCTCTGCCTAGGGTAGTCATACTTAAATTGGAATCTAGTAGACATTCAAAATGAGACGTGCGCGACAATGGTGTTGTGTAAGCTGCAATATCTCTAAGAAAACACTTCCTTTAGAAAATTAGCCGTATTAAAGTATTCGTCAACCAGAAGATTTACCCACAAAGTCGTCCGGGTGGATTTTCAGGGCGAAGCAAAGTAATAACGATCCTCTGAATCTCCAAGGGTTGGAAAAGGCTTGGATATCTCACTACTAAGTTGAATTGCAGTTAGAATAAGACATAGCTGAACTGTACCGCGATAGTTTAAAATTTGGACGGTTAATCAGTTGCTAAATAAAAAGGATAATCATCTTCTTTCTGGTTGTTTATTATAAAATGTTGACCGTCTGTCACTCGTCAAGGGAGATGAAGTCATCCTTTTCCTAAAGTTTTAGCCAGTTTGCCTTGTAGTACCCTTGTAACCGCTTTAGGAAAACAAGTGTGATGATAATCGTGTTTATATTTCAGGTATTCGTGGGATTATGGTGACAACTCCACGGTCCAAAACACTACGAACCGCACCATCTCACACAGGTATACGTCCAACGGCGAGTTCTGCGTCTTCTTAGTAGCAAAAAACTTTTTCTCCGAGGCCATTCTCAACTTTAAGATCTCGGTGGTTACGCCAATCAATGGTTTTGGATTTGTCAAGAACATTACGCCGGTAGAAACGGGATACCCGACAAACATTGGCATCGAAATCCGGAACGGAAGCAATGTTAATGTTACTGTTAACTTCGGTGACGGTTCCGAGCCTGTCTGGATTGTGAATGTGGACGACATATTGGACATTTTTGTTATTTCCCTGTGGCATAATTACAGCACGGCCGGTCACTACAATGTTACGATCCAGGCACGGAATTTGCTGGATTCCATGACAGCCAGTAGTATAGCGCAAGTACAAGATCCAATTAGGAATCTTACCGTGAAGGTGAGTAAGTAAACTCAAAATACAGCTATGCTTCTGCAACAGAGCCCGGGGGAGTGGTGGGGGGTACCCCCAATTTTGCTCGTATGGGGACATGCCGCTGGTTAGGGTATGCTTTCTGGCCTCACCGTCCTGAACAGGGCGTGCAATTTTACGTGCCTCTGTCCTAAACAGGGTATGGTTGCTTGTTTGTCTCTTTAGAGCTCTCTTCCGCTTTGCTATACCTTTCGAAAGATCTTTATACCCTTGTTTGCGCCTTAACATGTATGACTTCCTGCATTGGATTTCTGACCCTCGTCTCTTGTCCTAAACAGGGCCTTAAAATATAGGGTGCAATCCTACAGGGTAGGGCTTTTAGAGTATTTTTGTCCTAAACAGGGTGAGGATTTTGAACCCTCGGCGGATCCCCTATGCCCAAACATGGGTCAAGTACTCCCCGAGCAACAGAGACATCGGCCACACACTATCGATCACTCGTTAAAACAAACTGAAAGCTCTCATCATTATCTAACAGCGCAGTTTTCTCTGCATAAGTTTCGAAATCATTTACCTTATTTTTTGCCATACCAAAATTCGGAAATATCCAATCAGACGCTGTGTCTACTGTTCCGATATCCAACGATGTCAAGCCACTGGCCTGATATGGCTACGATATCATGGTAACTTTGTCATCCAATCAGAACCGAGAAAAACGAGAATCAATTGCGATACGCTAATCGTTGGCGACTGATGAAAGGTCCAACTTTTTAATTACCGCAACTATGTCTCATTTTACTTGCAATTCACCTCAGTGAGACACCCAAGACGCCCCTTGCCCTCGAAGATCAAGAAGCACTGAAGAGGATCGTTATGACTTTACTTCGACCTTAATCTAATGGAAAGTTCGTTGTGAATCATTTTGTGCTAACCTGTAAATTACCAAGCTAACGAGAAATTTGTTTCGATTTCTTGATAGCAAACGTATGACACCAAATGTCTGGAAGTGAATGGGACACTCAGAATTCACGTGAGCGTCAACGGAACAGATCCGCAATATTTCTACGATTTTGGTGACCAAACAAACCTGACACTGCGTCAATCCATTGGAAACCACTCTTATACTACTCATGGAGAATACGTGCTGAATATTACAGTGTTTAATTTCATCAGCCGCGTCACATTGAACAGCACTGTAACGGTGTGCAAGCCAGTGATTCCATTGGTCGGGCTCAGCGTGACCAGCCCTGCCACGAATCTTAGTGACCCTGTGGAGTTCACGATGTCTTTAGCTGAAGCTTCCGATTTTGAATGCCTTTTTGACTACGGAGATGGCAGCTTCGGCTTCTTTGGAAAGAGCTGTTACAATCTGACTTACTTCGCGGATGGTGTCACCGCAGACAGGACCCCTTTTATGAATCTGAAGTTCAAAGCGTACCACAATTACACCGAAGTGGGACGCTACGAGGTTTACGTTAACTGTTCGAACAGAAACAGCAAAATGAACGATACTTTGTACGCAGTTGTACAAAAACCAATTGAAGATCTTGAGTTACCCTACATATCTCCTAAGATTCGTGGCCAGAACAATCCTATCAACTGGACGATGGCAAACGGTACCAATGTCACTTTTCATCTGGAGGCCGAAGGAACAACGATCAATTATACTAAGATGAAAACAGACACCGGAGATTTTTTCCTCACTACAGGCAGTAACATTGTCTCAGCAGGCGTTTATCTTGTCAAGCTTCGAGCCCAGAATGAAGTTTCTGAGGCAACTCGCTCTATTACCCTTATAATTCAGGATGACGTCACACAAGTGTCATTCAATACTTGGACGACCACAAGTGACTTCGGGTCGAACATTCACGGATTTGGACCAGAGAAAAATATCTTCCCCTGTGAACACAAAGTAAATTTTACTGCTATGCCCGATAAGGGAACAAATTTAACTTACTTGTGGAAGTTTGACGATGGCACGGTAAAGAATACCAGCGTGTCGACCACCACCCACAAGTACGCAGAAACTGAAGCTGAATATTGGACAAATGTGACAGTACACAACCTGGTGAGCAGTATCACCAAGTCCTTTCGACTTAAAACAGAAAAAAGTGTCCAAGGCCTCACTATTGATGACGGAGGTCGTCCCGTGAAGGTGAACAGGACTACCACTTTCACGCTTGGTTTTACTCGGTTTGGCACTCGAACGTGCGTCAAAATGGATATGGGTGACGGACAGGGTTTGTTTTTTTTCGGAGGAAGCCACTGTCAGTCCAAAGCACCAAATAAATATGAATCGAAGGCTGATAACACCACCAAAATCATTCAACGCTACAATTATTCTACTATTGACGAATTCTGGGTAACAGTCAACGCCACCAACACTGTGTCACACCTTACAGGAAAGTACAAATCTGTCACGGTCGCACTGTCTTGCTTCTATCCAAACGCTACCCTGTTGGGTGAGTAACGTTGTTGTTGTTGTTGTTGTTGATTATGGTGATGCTGTTGTTGTTAGCTTCATTCGTTTACCTGCGTAATTTAGGAGCTCTGAAAGCCCCCATAGTGGTAACGGTTAGAAGTTAAACCAACAGGTAGTTCGAGAAAAAGACAGAAAAAATAAATGTGTGGCGCAAAAAGCGGAGATTTGATTTGATTTTGGATTGGTTAAGCCCTAAGACAGTTTATCTCTGATTTATTGGATTACATTGATCCAATAAGAGGGGCATCCCAGCACAATTAAATTGTGATCCTCAGGGTTGAGTACACGTCTCTCAATTTCAAACCAGTGAGCAATTTTGAAATTGGTTCTTCTACTTAGGTGTGAGTCCAAATGCAACCACGGCAACAAAGAAGAGGCGCTCGGAGCCTATAAGTATCAAGGCCGAGATAGAGGTCAACTGTGAGGCTTCAAAATCTACGGCTTTTAGGTGGGAAATCTTCAATGCATCAAACGATCAGGTCAATTATCAACCCTTTGCCGAGGCTGAGGAGCTTAAGAAGCCTGTGTGGTATAGTAACCAGGCAGAATTGTATGTTCGGGAGATTGGACTTGATTTCGGCTTTTACAAGTGTGTCTTTACCGTCTCGATGGAAGACGTTGAGGGAGTTTCCGGGACGGCGATTGGCTATATTCACGTGGTGGCAACAAAATCCCAAGATTCTCTGCAGGCGTTTGTGGATGGAGGCCTGCGGAAACGTTACAAGTTTGGAGGAAACGTAAGTTGCCTAAGCCACAATGATACGTTACAGTTTATGATAAATATAATCTCAGGTCGTCAATCCACCCTCTAACTTTGTCTGCAACGCCTGCGGAAAAGACTATCACGGAAGGATCGGACTGCTGAGCCACTCCATTATCTTTCGAGATAGACGGTTCTCTACTACTGGCACTGTCAATAATAAATATAATAAATCAATACTCTCCACTTACAGATCGAACGCTTGACAGAATTTAAAAGCCGTTAAGTGATTTTTAAAGGAGCTACTTCACGGTTTGGGCATCTTGAAAAGTTTAGCCTAAATGTTTCAAATTCGTCGTTTGTAATCGGTGTTAATCCTCTCCATCCTTAACCATCCTTGTTCATTTATGGTTTTTTATTATCCCTTTACTGTTTTCCTATCTAAGTAAACTATTATTTTCAGGTTTTCTTCAATTTAAAGTTAATTTTGTGCGTGGCCGAAATAACTGAAAATATCGCGACTAAGCTCCTTTAAAGATTATTGGCTCCAACCCCTCCCCTTTCTTCTTTTTTGACTATGTTTGGAACCTCGGCATCTTTATAAAAAAGTAAGTCATTAGCGTTCATAGTTGCATGTAGGTCAGTACTTCTTCCTCGTCACTTGTTAACATCAAAAAGTGGCTCAGAAGACCTATGCTTAATCCTAAAAACGTTCAAAGTGACTTAGGTGAATTGATGCGACCCCCTCCCCCCCTCCCCCCCTCCCCCCCTTCCCCCACCCTTGATGGGATGTTAGTCTATGGTAGTCTCTTCGGACTAAAGAGCAAGCTACCAGGTCAGAGCTTGATAATTCCCAGACCAAAAAAATAAATAAATAAATACCCCTATCATCTTCATAAAGCCCTGCAAGCCTTGTACTGGGAAAAGCGAGTCACTCTGAGAACTGCATATTTTTTTCCAAGGAAATAATATTGTATGTTTGATAATTATGGCTCAAACGCCGGACCTCTCATCAGTACTTGGACCTTGGACTAAGTAGCTGAGCAACTAGCTATTATGCCACCTTGCTCCTGCGTTGTCTACCTATGTAGATCTTACTTAACCTTCTTTCTACCAGATAACGTTGAACGCCGAAAAGTCAAAGGATGTAGACTTTGAATCTTTAAAGTCTGCTTCGCCGACATTCTATTGGCTTTGTCGTAACTCGTCAGAACCTGAATTTGACACAAGTGGAAATGTCGATGCTATTGATGTTGTGTCCATACCAGAACTTGATGGCGGCGGCATCCGTAACATTTCTGAAGTAAATTTGATTCCTTCTTTTAATTTGTTACTTTTTATATTAGATTGATCGTTTCTTATTATGTGCGCCTATGATAGCAAAACGAAACCATTTGTCATTAATTTCTGCTAAAAGAAAAATATTAATTAACCAAACCTAGTAAATTGTAGAGCACAATTCACAGATAGCAGTCATCAGTGTAAGTCAGGCCAACATTGGTTAGAATGTTTGTGGCAGGTTCAACCCACAGCCGTCGATCAGCATGGAAATCAAGGCAGTACGAACGTACAATAAGAACTGATCTGAAAAGATTGAGTCCTCGCCTGCAGTTAGTTTGGGCAAAGCTTTGTGTGTTTTGTTTATCAGGGGCATCCCAAGGAACGTTGCATTGCATTACATTGATTATCCAAGAAATGTGAATTTCTCTGCGCAGGCACAAACTTTGTCACGGTGTTTTGATTTTCTTCAGAATCGTGGAGGGTGCTTTAAAACGGGAAAGGGGCGCCTCGCTAACAAGGGACATCTTGCAATTCTTGATTCAAGGCGGGGAATGTCAGAAAATGACACGTAAGTATGATGGCAAATAACTCATTTTTTAACTACTACTATCAACGAACTTCCAGTAAAATTAAACGTTGACTTCCGAGTGTTACTGTTGTTCAATTATGAGAACTTCAAAGGTTGTCGTGTCAACAAGGGGATAGGTCACGAGGTCTCGTTACTTTGTAACAGCGCGGGCTCATCCTGTTGCCGAACACACAGAGGTGGTATTTGATTCAGCTTTCGACCTCAATGAACCCTAAATCGGAGCCCGCGTTATGGTCACGTGATGCTGGTCAGTGGACACCTTTTTTTTGACAGCTGTCAATTGACCATAACGTGGATGTCCAATATCAAAGATGTACGCTGTAAACCAAGGCTGCATGCCTCGGTCGACCTATAAGCTAGAGTATCACCACCATGTCTTTTTAACTTTTCCATCTCATATAATTCTCAAGTTAAAGATATAATGCTTATTAATAGTAACTAATTGTTATATTTTTAGGTACGTGATCACACTCGTCCTCGTTACCCAAAATCCCTTCGGGAGCAAAAAGGCTGTCTACAAACAGGAGCTGGAAATCACCTTTGGAGACCCTCCTGAAGTGGAAGTGACGTAAGCATTTGACAATCGTTTCCTACAGTCTCGTGACAATCCCAGTTTCCATTTAGTTGTTTCACATAAAAAAAAATAGTCGATTTAACTGATAAGTACTGACGAGATTTCAGCTCCCCAATACAGACCTTCCAGATTGCCTCCGGCGCTGCTGGGCTGTTTTACTGAGGGCGACTTAAAGTTAGACAGGCAATAGCTTGGTCAGCCTGCGTGGCAAGCGTTCCCGAACGATGAGCTTTTCCGCATTCTGACCACGCAAATATTGGAGCGAGAATAGAAAAAATGGCTAGCTTAGACCCCCTCCAAGGCATTGTGCAAGTCACATTCGACTTTTTCCTGGAATCATTCAAGCGAATTTATACACTTGCCAATTAACATGGCCACACCGCACCAATCAGGAAAAATCGAGGGTTTTGCAGCCAAGCGTTCCACCAACCCCTGCCTCGTCAATTTTTGGATGCGCGGCCAGAATGCGGAAAAAGCTCTTCATACAGGAACGCTTTCTACGCAGGCCATAACTTGGTATTATCAGCATTATTAACTATCTTGATTTCTCATTCATCAGCTGTAGCCCTTCCTGCTCTCCAAAGGTCAATATCGACCAGAAGCTACCTTTGCAAGGAACTTGTAAAGTGTGCTTCGGGGAACTCACCTTCAGCTGGGAGCTTTTCCGTCACAAAGAACTGGGCACGGACCCTATCGATACAGACAATATGGTGAAGATAAGTAATCTGGAGGAAAAATCAACAACACCAATTGATTCCCTGAATCTGGCATTAAAAGAAGATGTGCTACCTAAAGATACTGGATTTACCGTATTCTTCAGGGCTTATCGTCTAAATGGGCAATATGGGGAATATATACATACCTTTGTTACAAACTCGCCACCCGAAAACGGTAAATAAATTTTATAGTGTGTCTTTACTAAAGTTACCTCTTAAAGACTTGCCCATGTTAAATAGGAAAGAGGCGATTTAAATAATGAAGTAGGAAAAAATTCGCTCTAAATTATTGTGCGTGATAGTTCACCACTAAATTATTTGCGATCCTTATTGGTTTAAATTGGTCACGAGACGCGATAGTGTTCATCGGCGGAGAGACTCTATCTGCCCATAGAGCACGTCCGAGAAAAATACCCGGATGGATAGTACTCGTCCGTGAAAAATATTTTGTTCATAGGAGGGCTTATAGGTAAAAAAAAAAAAGACGCAGTTTGTCTCTTTTCTTTTTCAAATTTTAAATTTGGCTTTCACGCCTTTCATCTAAAAAAAATGAAAATAATTCAATATGATTTTTGAACTTAAAGAAAACGACAAAACTTTTAAGTTTCAAAGACCTGTTTTCGACAGATTCTCCTGTCATCTTTAGCTGATTGATGTACAAAGCGTTGGAAGTAGAATTTGTACTAGTGGAAAATGATTTTTGAACTGGTACGCAGAAGGAAATTTAGTGATGAACAGTAAAGACAATAGAGTGTTCGTTTCTCGGAATTGCCCCTTGGAAATTTTATGTTCTTAAACAAATATTTGTTTTAAAGAACATTGAAGTTCCCCGGGGTAACTATCAGCCGATAGTACCACGACAGAAACACTCTATTGTTTAATTACAAATCTTGAGCTCATAATTGTATTGTTACATAACACTATTCCAAACAATTTAGCTACCTGTTGGGAAGAGCGAGTGTTTCCTAGAATTTTCAGTATAAAGCGTTCATCTATTAGCATTTCTAACATGATCATCTGCAAAATAATTTACCAGGGACTTGTGAAGTTGAGCCAAAGATTGGAAGCGCCATGAACACTTCATTCAGAATAAATTGCAGCGGCTGGCAAGATCCGGATCAACCACTGACATACGAATTTTCATACATCAACTACGTGCAGGAATCCGTGTTCTATGTGTCCAGTGAACCCATTGCGCCGTCGATGGTTCTTCCGATGGGACACGAAACCAACGACTTCAATCTGACCCTGAATATTCAGATTACCGATCGTTGGGGTTCCTCCACTGTAAAAAAAGTGGTAATTAAGGTAGGAAGATGCGACAGAAACTTGTTTGGTTCGTGGTATGATCTGGGTAGAGGTGGTTTTTCTTCGTTGGCATCCCGCCGAGTCGTGGGGAAAAAAACATCCTTGTGGTATGCCTTTCATAAGAATTATCCCGCATTTAGACATTCCTACGTACTTAAAGTACCTTGTTGTCACTTAGTTTCGCGCGTTTTAATTTTCGCGATTATAAAAGCTTCGCGACAATCAAGATTCGAGAAATTTTAAAATCGTCGGTCAAGAAGACACTTTTATTTTACTATGTTTTTGTATAGGTAAAGAGTTGGCCCTCGTCCAAAGGGCTGTGATGTACACCACCTTCACTTGTCACATATACCAGATCAGATTCTTTCAGTATCACGTGAAGCCAATGGTAACAAGTTATTGAAGTCTCACTAGAAATTAAAATTATCCCAATGAGTCTTATAAGATATAATTTGCGATGGTTAGGGGAATTTGTATGCTAAGGGACAAGTGAAAAGTAACTACAGTCGAGGCTCTCGTAAGCGACCACCTCGGAAATTCGAAAAGGTGGTCGTAACTAGAGCCGGTCGCTTGAGCTCTCTAAGCGACCGCGTGGTAAAACAATAAAAGGTGGTCTCTTACGAGAGCTTTAGAAACTCATTAAAAATAAAGAAAAACAAAAGAAATTACTGTTTAATGTGTCTATGTCTGATATAAACTTTATATTCAATTTTTTAGACCAAAATAACCATCAGCGCAGTGTGCAGTTTCATTAAAGTGTTGATTTATATGTAAAAGACCCTGAGTGGTCGCTTGTGAGAGCTTAAAAACAAAGGAAAAGTCCAGTTGGGTAATCCCAAAAGTGGTCGCGGTCGCTTACAGGAGCGATCGCTTACGAGAGCTTTTCATTACGAAGTTTAAGTCACAGTTCAAATGGGGTTGCACAAAGGTGGTCGTAACTAGAGCTGGTCGCTTACGAGAGTGGTCGAAAGGTGAGCTTCGACTATAGTTTCTTGTTTTTCCAGAAGTCTTTGGTCACCTTCCGGCATTTTTTACCTTTACTGAATTGGCAGGCCGATACCTTTCGCGTAGCTTAGCTAAACTTAATCAAAGTGTTTGTTCTCGTTGTAAAAAAGGTGAAACCCACAGATTTTTCCAACGAAAAGCTTAGAGAACTGATCAGCGGCGAGGACGGTTTGTTAAAAGAAGCATTGAAAAGAGGAGATCTCCAAGAAATGGTGGAAATCATCAATGCTGTTGGCTCGATTCTGAACTACGGTGGCAGGCAGGCCGCGCAAAAAAACTTGACGGGAGCTGAAGCAAAGGAGGAACAAGAATCAAAAGACACACGAGTAGAGGTTTGTGAAACTTACGATGATCGCTTCTAAAGGTTTTTGTACATCTGTGCAATTAAGACTGAAAGAAAAAAAGTTATCTGTCCAGTCAATTCGATCTTTTGGATCGGAATCGAATTTGTGAGTTTGAATTCACGTTTATCGCCCGGACTTTGTCTGGTTATTTGCCAGCAAGCCAACCCATCACTACACTCGATTTGCAGCAGTTTTGGGAGGCCGCTTGTGATCCATATAACGTCCTTTCTCCTCTTTATTACACACTCGGGTTTCACATACAACTCTTTCGTTACGTCGTTTTATCCAACGCTATCACGGGGGACGTGGTGTATAAGTATTAACCAAACATGGAAAGACACTACAATCTTCCTTCCAACTAAACGGTGTGGTGCAAGAAATGCGAGCTCAAGAAACGGCTGGAAATCGAGACTAACTAATTACAAGGCGCTTGCTTTTATTTCCTTACGCTCATTCTTTCAAAGGAACAGCTATTTATTTAGTTGCACCATAAATGATCTTCAATCAAGAACCCATTTGTGGTCAGATTAGGTTCGAAAGTCAACTCTAATAGAGAGATCGCTGAGTAATCTTACTCTGTGATCGCAGTTTATCGCTGCGAAATGCCAAGCGAATAAATGATATTCACGATTACACTTACCAGTTATCAGTGATTGTGGGTGTCTAATAACTTTTCTCAAAATGAGTACTTACTGGAGTAGGCAAAGATGGAATCAAGATGGCACCAAGACATTTAATCATGTAATGTCTCATTTTCCTATCATTGTTTTTAGCTTCGTACTGCGATTCTCAAAGATATGTCAGAGTTTAAAATTTCTTCCGTGGGGCATATCAAACTGGTAGCATCTGCCATTGATGTTGCGACTGAGGTGGAATCTGAAGTGGAAACCAAAGCTCAGGTCAGTTAAAGCCCCGTCCACACTACGGCGCAGGAATTTGAAAACTCAGCTTTATTTCTACGGTTAGGCCTACCGTCCACACTAATCCGTCGCGAAAACGGAACCTTTCGAAGATGTTCTTCAAATCGGAGGAATTTCAAAACACCGGTTTTGCGTTTTAGTGTGAGCGGAAAACGTTTTGAAAACGAGGCTTTTTAATAACGATGACATCACGATAATACTGAGATTTCTCTGCCCGAGTTCATCAAACGCAAATCACAATGACCGGTTCATTTTGGCCATTTGTTGACGTTTCATTGTTCAAGTTTCACATGGAATGGTAAAATACTTAAGTAAACAGTAAATAGAGAAAGGAAAAACATCTTGGAACATTTTTCAAAAGAGTTAGAAGGTGGGCCGTTATAATCCATCAAAACTGTGGTGAGCCACCTTAAATATAGCTTAAGAACATCAAAAAAAATCATTTGCGTCACTTTGCTAGTTTTAATTTTTTGTTGGAAGACATCGATCCAGAACAGTTTAGTCCAGTGTACAATTCTAATTTATAATACATGACAAAGGATTCTTGCGTTGCCTTTCTTCAGGAATTGGCCTTCAGATCTTTCAAGCGGATGGCTTCAGTATTAAAGAGAGAATCAAACGACAGCGTGGGTTTCACGGTTGTAAGATCAACTGTCGGTTCCGTTCTGAGCGGAATTGCAAATGTACTTCAATCTTCAGCTTCCTTGGCAAGAGTTGATGCTACTGACTCAAAGGAAAATATAACCGGTTATACCGGTTATACCGGTAATTCAACTGAGGGAGGGGTCGTTTCTGTTAAGGAAAGTGTAAGTAATCAGATTCTTTTCCATTGTTTTATTTTATTCATTTTGCATTTGCCATTTCCATGGTTTCCATTCTCAGCTCAACCCCAGTATTATCCAGTTGGGCAGATACAGGATTTTAGAGTAGGGGTTTCGAGATATATATCGCCTAATGGGGTCCCCTGTAGGGGGTCCGGGGGCATCCATCCCCGGAAATTTTTTAAAACTGAGATCCTTGGAAATGGGATTTCCGACATTCTGATGCCAAGTCATCGTGTTATAACGTCTAATTTCTTCAATTTAGGGGGCTCGGCAGAATTCCCACCAAACCCCCAACCACCCCCCCCTCCCATTCTAGATCCGCCCCAACGGCAATGACGTGGGTATGTTCAGTAGATTTCACAAAGGAAGTCTCGATCGAGGACGTGCCAGCTAGGTTAAGACAATTTACACGTGAAAAAAACATATATATATAAAGAATACAAATCATGTTAAATAAAAACATAAAAGTGGATACTACAAAAATATGTACTGCAAAATAACTTGATGTATTAAGCAATAAGAATTTTCAAGTTTTAATGTAAAGTGGTCAAAATAGGTTACACAGTATGGCAGCTTAGCTCGGCCAGTCATGTCATACATGAATTCTGAGTCTTGCGAAAAAAAAGTCTGATTTTCATCCTCTCATTACTTTACGTACCCCTAGCACCCCAGTTGCCCCTCTTGGTAATACGTGCCGAGAAACAAAGAGAGCGGTTTTCAATTCAGTGTGAGTAAGTAATCACTCTGGTCAATCACAGATGATAGAGAGAAAATCCATTGACGAATCAAAACTCCAAGGAAAAACTTGTGACTCGTGCGAAGCTCGGGAAGACGTCTGCGAACGAGTCACGATTAGTTTTGGTCTTACTTCTGATTGGATGACGAAGTAGCGCGAATTCGTTAGGTCAATCGCGTGATGTTATAATGAAAAACTAAAGCAAATGGGAGTCGCTTTCAACGCTCAGCAGAAAACTGCTCTAACAGAGTCTCTTCTTCACTTGCAGGCACGAAATCGAACGGTGAAACTTCTGTCAATAGTTGATGACTTAGGGAGTATCGTGATGGATAATATGGTGGCTGGAGAGCCCTCCATTCTGATGGAAACACGCGATTTCAACCTCACTGTGAAGAAATCCTTTTTTTCTGAAGTTGGTAACTCCTCCATTTCAGATAATTACTCCGAGTTCTCTTTACCATCACAGGAACAAATGGGACTCAGTTTTGAGTCAAACGGAACAGAAAAGTACTCAACTGTTCAAATACAGGTACGTTTGACTAAATAACCAATGAATGCGCATGCGTTACGCATGAATTACGCACTGGATAACTCTTCTGAAAATTTTACTTTTATAGGATTGTTTCTTATAATAATAATAATAATAATAATAATAATAATATTACAAGTGAATATATGGAAGACCGTATAATTAAACTGCGGAGAAAGGTATGAAGATATGATTGATCATCGCAGTTGTGAAATGTACATATAATTCTTGAGAGGCTCAGAGTTCTCTATGGCACTTAACAGCCAGGCAGCCAAGCTTTAGCACATCAGATATTATAGAGAAAAGATCAAATAAGACTCAAATTCATCGTTAACTCGAGTTTTGTGTCTCCCTCAGATGAACTCCATCCCTAAGAACGTGCATACTTGGTCCAACACCAGCAAAGAAGTTAAGTCTTACGCAGTTAGCCTCACACTCAAAGACAAATACGGAAAGTCCCTGCCCACGTCAAACTTCAGTAGCTATGTCGACATCTACATACCACGTAATGCAAGCGAGCTGCCTGAAGAAGAAGAATTCTACGTGATACCCCTGGGAGACAAAAAGTACATACAATATCACACTATTCAGGTAAATTCTTCAAATTTCTCCGTCCACATTCAGGTACAACCGAGAAATGAATCCATAGGAAACCTAACAGTCCTATTGCGTTATGACGAGAGGCCAACCACTGAAACGTTTGACTATAACTGGACGGTTCCGGACTTCAGCAGTTGTTCTTTTACCAATTCCTCCGCGGGAAGTGGGGCGAACAACGCGACCAATTCGTCCGCGACGAACTCCACGCAGGCTGTGGTGATTGACTTGAAGAGGGACTGCGTTAGAAACCCGTACCTCGTTTCTATTAGCAACAGCATGGTGACAGAGATGGGGACGTATTATTTAGGTAGGCATCGCTGCGTTTTATTTCACACATACTGAATGGATTGTTTACCACGTTGGAATGCAACATGACAACCAAAGAAAACACTTACAGGTAGAGCCTACCAGAGACTTCACGTAGGGGCCAAACCACCCCCCTAATGTTTCATGAAGGCTATATTTGCTTGGTTTATATATTTCTGAACCAAGTTTGGCAGATGACCTTTCTTTGTTCTCCAGTTTATTTTAATTTGGAAGTTGTGACAAAATGTCAGATTATGACATCATAATTGATGACGTTACCGAAACGTGCTATAATTTTGTTTTTAAATCTGATGTAAAGATTATGTCACTGGAAAGGCCTTGACTTGAGGAGTAAAATGCCGGAAACCGTTTTTTGCTATGATGATTATTTTTTGAGATATGGTAAATTGAATTTTTTTTTTGTTGTCCCCCCCCCCCGGAATTTGCTTAACCATATTGTCCTTCTTAAGTCAGTCTCTCTGGTTTATTTTTTTCAATTTAATTCTAGGAAGGCTAATAATCGAGAAAAAAAGAAAGCTTGATGTTGCCAAAAATCGTATGGTTTTAGAAATTTGATTTTCGGCTTTGTTTGGATGGTATTAACAGTAAAAAAACGGGGGACGTCACAGGTTATGAGGTAACAAAACTAATTTTAACGCAATAACACTAGAGGGATAATTTTTCATTCCGATTTTCTTCTTTATTTTTGCTTCAGACATCTGGCACATCACATGTGCAACATAGCTGCATTTGCTGGAACAAAATTACGGCTCTAATCTGGGGATTTTTCTCAAGGGGGGGACCCCATATTTTGCAGAGTTATTTTTCATATTTAAAAATGCCATATTTCATTTAATTTTTGTGATATGGACAAAATTTTTTCAGGTTTCAACTCCCCTTGATGTGCTCTTTCGAACACATTGTAAAAAATATGCATATTAAAAACTTCAAAAGTGGCAAAAAAACATGACGTCATCACTGTGACGTCACAACTTTAACATTTACTGATATTTTTCACGTAAATATAATTGGCAATAGGTCTCCTGCTCATCTGCCAAGTTTGGTGTAGAAAGAGTCAATACTTTTTAAGCAATGCGAAATAATGTGAAATGCCCAAGAACTGACGAAACATTTGGGGGGTGGTTTGGCCCCTACGTGTTAGCTATTACCAAATATTCAAACGTGAACCAATCCAGTCCTCTCAGTAGACTGCGAGGACTTCATTTCTTGCCTGTTAGCCGCCAAGAAAACCATTTTCTTGAGACCAAAATCTAATTTCTCTTGATATTTGGCCTACATCTTTAATGTCAGCGTGATGAGAATTTGGTGGTTCATCAACTAAATGTATCGTATATAGTTGATGAGTATTTTTATTCTTTTATTGTAAAGTGGGAAAATAAATGTTCATCATTCTTCCGGTGAATTTAGGTCTTGGTTGTTAGCATTCCATCTAGGAGTATTTCTAATTGCTCCTGGATGAGATGCTGGTCCATCGTAGGCCGTGGTACATGCAGGCCCAGCATTAAATTCGCCGCTACCCATATGTACACCTGGGTGGAGAGAGGCACTGTGAGAGTAAATTGCCTGGCCCAGGAATACAACACAACGAACCTGGCCAGGGATCGAACATAGACTGCTCGATCTGGAGTCCATTGCACTTACCATTAGGCGCTCCGTTCCGTGTATGAAGCTAATTTCTAGTCACCCCTTTGTTTAAACGAAGTCCCCACGCTTAAGCACGAGGCGCACTTTTGCAACGAACTTACGTGATTCCCGACACGTAGAAAATGACAAAAGCTGACAAACATTTAATCACTTATCTTCCTTTCCCAGCTGTTTATTACGAGGAACCAGAGCCAGAACCAGAAACAGAAGAACAGTTAGCAACTAGCTCGCCAACCGAAGCGCGCGAGCGCAGAGACATTCTCGATATTCCCGAGGCTTGCAGAACATCGAGCGGTCGGATGAAACGATCATGCGTCATTATTCCACCTCCACCACCCAAGCCGACGACGGCATCAAAACAGGAGATTGGTACTAAGCCTCCCAATGAAGACTTCCAAGGCAACACTTTCAACTCCAATGATACAGAACACTATTTCATACGGGTGTTCTCGTCAAACTGTTTATACTGGGATGAGAATACAGAAAACTGGATTAACAAGGGATGTAAGGCAAGTGTGGAACAGTGTGTTTTGGTTGCTATAAATGCTGTTGTAGATGATGATGATGATGATGATCATCATCATCATCATCATAGTGGTATTATTGTTGTTGTTGTCCTTGTTTTTGTTAGGCAAGACGCATGCTATGTAATGTAAGCCGACAAGCCCTGGGTGTGGTACTCGTGGGTGGTGCGGGAAGGAGGAACCCTCAGAGCCATTAAACTTACAAAGTTTATTAGCATCCGTGAAAACGATTATTTTATTCTTCGTTTGTCCTGTTGTTTTAAACACTTTACTTTCATGGTCTAAATTAGTCGACAAGCTTTCATTCGTTAATTGCTCATCGTAAAGATAAAGGACTTATTTATTTAGCGCGTATTTAATTGTAAGAATTATTTTTTCCAAGAAACTGAATCTGACGGTGAAGCCTACCACAGCTGTTATCCCAGTGCACGATAAACCCACTTTGCCAAAGAAACAACGAGCTTCAAAAGTGATTAAATCACGTTGTATCTGCAGTACCACATGACAGCGCTTCTCAATAACCCAGTTTCACAGTTGTACTTTTTGGCTAAATTATTTGCATTGCATAATCCAACATGAATGAGACAATTTCGAGCCATTTTTTTCAGTTTCAACATCAAGTGAACTGAGGCTTGACTTAAAATGTCGCGGGATTAGTGTATTACAAAAGTTTTATTTTTTTCTCCTCAGGTTGGAGAGAACACGAATCCAGAGCGTATTCACTGCCAGTGTAATCATTTAACATCTTTTGCGAGTGACTTCGTTGTGGCGCCAAATCCAATTGACTTTAGCAAGGTGTTTTCTGCTGACCTCAGCAAGGACTTTGTTGTTCTGTTGGTTGTTTGCCTGCTGTTTGGATTTTATTTACTGCTCGTTGTAATAGCTCGGCGATATGACAACAAAGATCTCGAAAAGGTAAGAGGTCTCGGGTCCACCAAGAGATTCTTTACAGCTTAAAAATCATTCTAGCCACAATTAAGAATCGATTGGCACTTCAATTTGCTATAAATAATTTTATGAAAACATAGACATATCAGTTTTAAGGGGGAAAGGCGCAATGAGGTTAACAAGGCCATACCACAACAACGGGAACTGTCGGAACTCCGTGCCCTTCTCTTTGCGATGAGCGTGTGGGTTTTTTAGCGTCCCCATTACGGATTACAGTTTACATTCCTTATCCGAGAAGACTTGAATGTGTAACCATTTGCAGATGTAATTACAAAGGTAGCACATTCTCCTCAGCTATTCTCTTCGTTTTGGTCCGGTCTAGGGCTCGAACCCTCGACCCCCCGCACAGTAGTCTGGCGCTCTACCAACTGAGCTAACCAGGCAAGTAAAGACAAAATATAGGTCGTGTTCATGACACTCGTCTCGTCTCCGAACAGTTTTCAGTGACTGCCGGTTGTAAATCACCCAAACGAAGGTGAACGATAAATTTCGAGTGTTGTTACCGATCATATTTGTCGTACTCGTGAAATTCGCTGTCAATCAATTTTCAGTCGATTGCTGTCAAACGTAGCCAGTTCCAGGCTCTCAGTCAGTGGGGACGATCGAAAAAGCTGGCGGGCCCTCTCCTTTTCTCTCCCGGATCCCGCTTGTCGCCCACTGACCAAGGGCCTGGAACTGGCTATGTCAATCGCAGTTACGAGGTCAAACGAATTTTGCCGAGCATCAGATGTTGTAGCTTACAGTTCTTGTTGACGCTACGTCTAGAGATTTCGAACTCACGCTCTGTTGAAGAGACTCGAGGAGCCCGTTGAGAATTGAAAGATAGAGCAAGTGAGGTTCGACTAGAAAAATAAATAAAAATACATGTGAAGAAGAGCCGAGCGATATGAAAAATACAGGACAGAATATAAAGACTTACAAATGTTTCCTGACTGTAGCGATGACGGTGAAGCTAGGTAGAATAGATTCCGCAACAATATTAACTTGAAGCTAGAGAAAACGTTGAAAAGATTGGCGCGCTGGGAAACTGTAGCCTTTAAATAGCCCTAATTTGCATACATAAATGGCAAGCTAAAATAAAAATTCCCACGTGGAATCCTACAGATGTTATCGCCAATGTTCATGCACTAGGCAAACTCAGTAAGATTACTTTACGATTGAATTTCTCCTATTTCGCATGCAAAGCTGTTATAATGGCACGGGCGGATCCAGGAATTCTTTATAGGGGGCTGGTTGTACACCTTAACTTTCGACGCCACTGGTGGATGCCGAGCACCGCTAGTGCGAACTTCCAGGGGTCTGGGGCCATGTCCCCGAAAAAAGTTTCTGAATTTTACCCTCTAAAACACCACTTCCAGCATCTCTAACTCTTGAAAAAAGTTTGTGAAGGCATGGTATAAAATCTGGAGTTTTCTTTTTATTCAACCAGAAAATCAAAAACGATAATGTAGTTGCCCAATGTACGTTACCTTTTCCTAACTTGACAATCAATCAATTGGTGGAAGTGAAAAAAACTGCGTAACTCTATTTTGTTCTTTTATCTCTATGGTGAGTCAAGCAGATAAAATACTACTCAGAGGGGAGGGGGTTGCAACTCCCTACACCCGTCCCATAGCTCCTGAATGGAAAACTCAGCTACCACACTGTTCCTAGACCCTGTGTCAGCCGGGACTGGTAAAAGGGATTTAGGAATTCGGCAGAGTTGTTCAAAACACGATTGGCGTGAATTTCGAATTCAGCTTTTTAGCTTTGAAGTGAAATTTTTAGTTATATAGCACTTAATCACCGGCGAAATAAACAATCCTCACCTAGTATTAATCAGTGTTTGAAGAATCCGGCCTAGAAACGAAAAACGAGTTCTGCAGAACAGCGCTGCAATAACGGTGAAAGTTTTTTGATTGATTAAGACTGAGTTTTTTTTCCTTCGTTGCAGCTTGGAGCTACAGCAGTGAGAAACAGAGCTGAAGCCACCTTCTCATACCTAGTGAGTATCCACACTGGTGTGAGGCAGAACGCAGGAACAACCAGTACCGTATATATAGTCCTCTCTGGTGATGAGTGGGAAAGCACCCCGATGCCCCTGGTGGATCATGACCGAAAAGTGTTCCAGAGAGGCCAGGAAAACAATTTCGTGATTACAATTCCCAGACGACTTGGCAATCTAACCCATATAAGGATCTGGCATGACAATTATGGTACGATATCATTTTGTTCTTGTCTTAAAACGCTAATGATCATGGATTATTTCTATTAGTTAGAATGTTGAGCTCAAGGTCAGAAAGTCTGTTTTAGAGGCTTGTTTCATGTAAATGACGAGCAAGACAATTTATTCAGCCTCACAGTCCCAAACTCAACCGATCTGCAAGAATTAGTATTATTATATGGCTAGGTCCGTGAAGCGGGCAAGATGAACCAAATCCCGCGCTGTGATTGGCTACCCGATTGGCTATCTCGCCCGCTCGCGGCTACACGCTGTATCCGGCAAGAAACATCGACCAAGTTCTGTCGAGATGACTGGATATTGGCCTCGACTCCGTCTCGGTCCATAAACACACCCCCCCAAAAAAAGAGCGTGGCCAATATCCAGCCCTCTTGACCTCACGTTTGGTCAATACCCTGCATATATTGTCGCGTCAATAAAAGACAAAGCACCGAGGGATAACATTGTGATGAACTAGCAACCCACCCTTGTGACAAGACACTGAGGATGACGGGTTTTGGTGGATAAAAATACTGGCGAATAACTTGAATTGTATCCAGTTGAAGTAACAGTACCTTCAGTTATTTTATGCCAAAGAAACCTGGAAAAGCTCGTCTCGTCCGGGTCTGCGTTCGAGCCTAGCGGCCTCCGGGATAAGGCCTGCGCTTAACTGCGGTTTCTGTAGTATGGGGTGACTAGGAGTATTTTTAGCTTCTCCCTCCTGGATTTCTCCCTCCCTCCTGTTCAATTTAGTACTCTTTACTAACTGGGAGTAGAGAGACACAGTCAGAGTAAAGTACCTTGTCCAAGGGCACAACACAATGACCCCGGCCAGGGCTCAAACCCGGACAGCGCGGTCTGGAGACTGGCTCACAACCATTGGGCCTCTGCGTCACCCAGAATGAAGCAAAACAGACCAAATGCAATAGTTACGATCCTCGTAAACAAAGCTTACATTGTTCATGTTTTATCATTTCTCAGGAAGCAACCCATCATGGTACCTGAGCCGTGTTTCCGTCGACGATTTGCGCACAGAAGAGCGTTGGTATTTCATCTGTGAGCGCTGGTTGGCTGTGGAAGAGGATGACGGGAAAGTGGAGCGCATCCTTCCGGTGGCAAGCGAGAAAGAATTGACGCATTTCCAACATTTGTTCGTAAGCAAGACCGTGCGGGAACTGGGAGATGGTCATCTGTGGTTTTCGGTGGTGACACGCCCTGCGAACAGTCCGTTCACTCGAGTTCAACGAATCTCGTGTTGTTTATCACTACTCTGCTGCACGATGATCACAAACTGCATGTTCTATCAGAAGGGAGGGGAGGGTGAAAAGGCGACCATAATCCAAATTGGAACCTATGAATTCGATCTGAAAGTATTTATCATCGGAGTCCAAGCGAGTCTCATTGTATTCCCAGTAAACTTTGCGTTGGTGCAGATTTTTCGAAATGTGCGTCCGAAAGAAGTGAAACAAGAGCGAAACATTGAAACGACAGAGAAGCAAGACGAACAAGTTTTCGCGGATATCAGTAGGTGTTCCTCCACCCAGACGATTCGAAACGCGTCCAGCGAGGCTAAGATAATCGAGGATAAAGAAGACCAAAGTGAAAAAGACACAAACACCACGAAAAAGAAGAAGAAAGGTCTGCCGCACGGCTTCGTTTACTTGGCTTGGGTTCTTTGTTTCTGCTCATCTGTTACTTGCGCACTGTTCACGGTCTTCTACAGCTTAGACTGGGGGTCTGAGATTGCAAATAAATGGCTTATTGCCTTTGTGACGTCATTCTTCCAATCAATATTAGTTATACAACCCCTGAAAGTGGTACTAGTTGCTCTTCTGTTCGCGATGATCATCAAAAAGCCGATGGACTCTGGCGACGAAACATCGGACAAAAAAGACCTCAAAGCGACTCCTGACGGCCAAGAGACTGGGGACGATATTCTCCTCGATTACGATGAGAATGACGAAAGATACAGGTAAGATAGCGCAGATTAAGCTTGGTATCGAGTAAGGAGAGCATACAATTCAAGTATTTATTGCGATCGCTTTGCTTGCTCTATTTATTGCCTTTGCTTTCTGTGCAACATTTTTGTCATTCACGAGTGACTCACTCTGTTAAGGGCGTTCGCCCGAAAATTTTCCAACAATTTTTTTTTCTGAGACTTTAACCACTGTAAGATGATGAGTTAGTTATGTCAGAAATGTAAAAAACATGGGGGTTCACCGACTTCCTTTTGGAAAGAACATGCCCGGAAGAACACCCTTAATCTAAAAAAGTCGGGCTTCGTTAGCGAATAAGGCCACAGTATCTGTAAGCCCAAAAATATTGTAATTAGATCTTTGAAGTGAAATGTTGTCTTCCAAATATTGTTCAAGTGGACCTATTAAGTGAATTTAGTCAACTAGTGAGGCTCCTAAAAGAACAAGTTCGCATTTAGTGACCATAGTTTCACGCGCCTTGCAGCCGCAAGATGGCAGGATTCGATGTCCCGTGGACAGAAATCTTGAATTTTTTTCAACTTCCCACATTGAGTTTGTGTTCACTTTTGGACAATTTGGAGATAATTGTAAATGAAATCTGTTTCTGGGAAGAAAAGTAGGGGTCACCGAACGTCCAAGATCGTTAAATCCAGACAAAGCTATAGCAATGGCCATCTGCCCCATCATTGTTCATTTTATTTCATAGCGTGCGCTCTCATGCAAGACGTCGCGTGCGAATTTAGTGCGCAGTAAGGATGCGCAGAAACAATTGGCGAGAACTTCCTTAAGCCACAGGTGGCCTAAGCTCCAGCGGTGAGATGATCATTTGCATAAGAGCGGTCATAACGGAAATATAAGAGTTTGCATAGAAATATATACAATCGCTCTTAGGAAACAAAACTACTGTCAAGCTCTCAATTAAAATACCTCACCTTACTTTCACCGTGTATCGCTTGATCTCCGACTGCTTACTTGGCTGAAACGAGGCCATTTTAGTGAGTTATCGCTTCCTACCTTTCCCACTCCCTACGAGATAATGTACGCAAGATGATCATCGCCCATAGCTTTAGATTGAGCTGCCTGTGGTTAAGGTCATTCCCCAGTATTGCATTGCGCATCCGTACTGCGCATAATTTCACGCGTGATTAGCGCGGGCGCGTTAAGAAATGGCGGCTTTTTCTTTACGGCTGGACCTCGCCGTAGAGGTAAATCGTCATTTTCTCGCAAACGAGTATGATGACCTATCATTTTTCTTCTGTTATTTTGAATTGAGTAATAAATTTCTCTGTGTAAAATAAATATGGACCAATTCTCAGTGTAGAACAAAAAACAATCGTCGGAAACGTGAATTTAGCAAACAATCGTGACTACAATCATGGTGCTACTATAAGGATTTATTGGGTATAACTGACAAGGTGCTATTGCTCCTAAACAAACATGCGGACCCCTCATTTTTATTTCAAAATTTACGTTCCTATAATATAAACAAACAATAGGCAAAGTTTCACAAAAATCTCAGTGCAGGTTCTATTTCAGTGGAATGACCTTAAGCAGCTCTGATGGCTTGAGTCCATTTCCAAAATACGTGATTGATGTTTATGACTGTCCAATAAAATCGGATGAGCTCACAATTAAAAATTATTATTATTATACATATGCTAGAAAAATTAAAACCGGCCAGTCCCGCCCAGGTGATTACTTCGGTGTTGAACAAAAGGTTTGTGGGCTCTGGGGAAGGAAGTTTATTTTGATCATGTTTTACCGCTCTTTTGATCATTTTGTCTTAATTAATAATGTAAGTCTTTTATCATTTCAATTCTCCAGGCCTCCGGACGAGACTTTCCTGAATACCGCTCGTGCACACCGACTGAAGGAAGTGCGAATGTCCGAAATCCTGAAAGAGATCGTCACATATTTTTTGTTCCTGATGCTTCTGCTACTGGTTACCTATGGCAACAGGGACCCCAACACGTACCTGTTGAGGAAGACCCTCCACGAAACATTTGTGGACCTGGACCAACTCGGTGTAGACCTTGCAGATGTATGTATATCATACCTTCGCTTCTAAATACAAATAAATACTAACATAGTAATTCTCGTCGCAAGGTCTGAAATCTAAAGCAAACGAAGCTTTCGACCGTATCTCACAGTCACAGTCTTCTTCACAAAGTAAACTCTGCGTTGTCACGTGGCTTCATGCCTATTTACTCACGTGACAAGTCAAGTAATAACAATAACATTTCAGACCTTGTGACGTGAATTATCACTATTTAAATCAGTCCAAAGTGTTGATGAAAAAACTACATGAAAACACCAGGCGCGCACTGACAGCAAGGCTTTTGGCGGGAAAACTTGGAAGCCGCGATGAACGCCGGGAATTTTTCTTAAATACTGTCATGGAATACCGCAGAAAATGCAGCAACATTCTAGCTTGCTGATTGACTGCATTCTTCATGGCATGGAACAAATTAATGTTTTCTTCGTTCAAAAAGGCGCCAACAAAAAGAACATAGCGCGCCCTTGAACACCCAGGCTATCCACTCCAATTACGTGACAAAGAGGTGGGCAGCGAGACAGTCAGAATCTAGAATTTTGTTTTAGATACGATCAGGAGCCATAATCGGGGTTAAAGGCTTTATCGGCGATTAAGCTGTTGACGACGGGTAAATAAGTAAATTAATAGTTGGCTGCTAACTTTATACTTTTTAGGCGACTGACGTCGATCTATTCTGGCACTGGGGCCGAGAAACACTGGTACCGAATTTGTACCCAGGGGTGCTCTACAATAACAAATCGGACAAGTACACCGGGTTCCTTTCTGACAGAAACAACTACCTTGTTGGGATTTCCAGGCTTAGACAAGCGCGCGCGAAAAAAGGTGGGAGATTTGCTCTATTCTACTTAGCTCTTATTAACCGAGCAGGAGGTCTGTATGGGGGAATCTTGACCGAGGTCGTGAGGACCGAATGCAGTGAGGTCTGTACACACGACTAAGGTCAAGATTCTCACATACAGACCGACTAAGCTCGGTTAATAAGACGTTTATTATATGGCAAACAAGAACAATTCAATTGTTTTAATATAACTGGTTTGCTCTAAGTGACATTTTGCTTGCGAACGGCGATGAGCTGAATTTAATTCTGCCAGAGTTTGCTCATCCTCTTTACTTTTTTTTCTCATCATGCTTTTTGGCACTTCCATAAATAAATATTGCTAGAAGAAAATAGTCAATGATTTTGCTTTTTAGTTTAGATGCCGGTCTAGATGGAAAAATCTAGACCGCTTTCAATACCGATTTCAGACAATCAAATTCGTGAATTTGGTAGTTCCCAATCCTTGTGAGACAGAGCCATATAATAAAAGAAAGTTATTTATGTTTATGACTGGGATCTAGTTAACTGGCTTTTCTCATTGGAAATCCGGAGGAAGAGGATAGTGTCTTGTTTATTGCCCTGTCATGTAAAAGCTGAGGGAGCGTTCTGACCCAAAAGTTAGCATATATTACGGTTAAAATAACAAAACTGTTTGCCTTGCCAAAATTTGGAAGCCTCCGAGGCAGCACTTCGGCTTCTTTGAAGATTGCTGGTTTTCAGTGTCACGCAATTCAAAACAGATCAAAATCAAAATCAAAACCGGTCAATAGATAAAGTCCAGAATCTGGGAAATGAAAGAAGGTATCTATGCAAAGACTCTCGCCAAAATTCTGGTCACAAGAATTTTTCTTATGCGAGATATGCAG
Source organism: Orbicella faveolata (assembly GCF_042242905.1). Lineage (NCBI taxonomy): Eukaryota > Metazoa > Cnidaria > Anthozoa > Scleractinia > Merulinidae > Orbicella > Orbicella faveolata. The sequence goes on along the minus strand of NW_028301558.1, from coordinate 14,560,702 downwards.
AGAAAATTTTTTCCCAAATTTATAGATATTTGTATGGAGACGCCATGCTGGTGCCCATCCGTATGGGCACCAACATGGCGGCTGGAAACCAACAGAAACATCTGTCACTGCGTTTTGCTACAAAACCGTTAATTTATCCCTCGAGGAACTCTAAAACATTAAAATAATACTTTTTTAAGACATGAACTGTTCAGATAGCCAAGTTCCCCGAAATGTCAGTTTTTTAACCATCATGACAGCTCTCTAGGCCGTCATGTAAATGCCGCGTCACGCAAAAGTTTGGAAATTCAAGAGTAGTGTATTACAAAACCACGAAACCATTCGAAGCGAAAATTTGTATGAATATTAGTTTTCAGCTGCTCTTATACATCATCAAAGTAAAATCTCAGGAAGATCAATAGTTTTGTAGTTCGAATTTAAGTGACGTCATGTGAAAACCAGCTATTGGCGAAATTTTGGCAATCCACAAAAATTTGGCAAGTTTGTGAAACTGGGGGTCGCACTTATTTTAAGCTACTTGTTGACAGATCTATTACTTATACAAACAAAATTGGCTCTAGTGCGACCCGGGCCCAAGAGAGGATAAAGGGTCATTGAGTTGGTCCCCATATAGGCCTTGTTCTCTAGGAAACCCCATCACGTTATGTCGAGATATGGTACCCAGTTCTTGCGCATAATTAATGTTACTATGCGCTTCGCGTAGACGTTTTCTTGGAGGATGAATTAAAAAGCCTTTTGGGCTGTGCACGTGAGTAAACTTCTTGTCAGAGGATGAACTGTTTCTAGACTTTCCTGAGATTTCTGAGGTCTAGAGTGATTTAAAATATAAATTCCGTGGCTATTTACCTTGGATGTATGGCCTGTATGGGGAAGTAACTCTCTTTAGTCTTAATTTTCATCCTCTCTTGGACAACACTGATGAACTTGAAAACCACTTTACTCGCTTTAAGACGATCGTTATCCCACAGTCTCAGTTTCTGTTTCACGATGTGATAATCAAACAGGGCAATTTGAAGTTACCATCGAAATAAATTGGTACAAAAATTTTAAGTTTCACTTTGTCGTGTTTTTCTTTTCTTTGACAGACTCCTGTGAGATCGTTCAACAATTCCAACGCTTCTTCAACCACTGTTATCCTGAGTACTCCTTGACGAACGAAGACACGAACGACTATGACATAGGATGGAAATTCCTAAACGAAAGTAAAACAACAAACTCTCGCCGAAGGAGAAGCATTCAAGAGCAGTTTGCCTTCCGTGGAGAAGACAGGTTCCTTATCGAATTCGGCGATACTTCCCGAATTCGATCGCGTCGTGCAATTGAGCCCGTGTACACTTCTACTTCCGGTCGTCAACAGAGAAGAAAGAAGCGGCCTGGAAACACAGCTAAAAATTACTACGTGTTGAACTCAGCCATGCTTCCGGATGGGTCCATCATTTCCTGTCCCTCCCGGTGGGTGCATCAAAGCGCACTGGACCTCAGAGGGTACCCCTTCTGGGGACGAATGACCATTTACGGGGGAGGTGGTTATCCAGCGGAGTTAGGATACGACTATCCCACGGCACTGACTGTCATCGCTGATCTTCATTCTCACAACTGGGTTGACATGCAAACGCGCTCGATTTTCGTCGAATTTACGGTGTACAACGCTAACGCTAACTTATTTGGCATCGCGTACCTGTTTTTTGAATTTTTGCCCACGGGTGGAGCCTTTCCTTACGCGCATTTTGCCGTATCCAGGCTGTACAGCTATGTCGGTCATTTCAGCCATTTCATCCTGGCCTGTCAAGTGTTCCTGATCCTGTTTATGCTCTATTTCATGTACCGCGAAGGTAAAGCCATCTATAAGAAAGGCAAGGCCTACTTTAACGGGTTCTTCAATTGGATGGAGATAGTTATGATCGCATGTGAGTTAGCAATGGTAGTTCTGTTCTTTGGGCGTCTCTGGGAAGTGAACAAGAACTTGGAAGAGCTACGCTACAATCCTAAGGACTTTGTAAGCTTCCAGTACGCAGGGGCAGCGGATGAATCGTTGACTTTCATCATGGGGATTCTAGTGTTCCTGGCGACCCTCCGCTTCCTGAAGCTGTTTAGGTTCAACAAGCGCATGTCCTTGCTGGGATCGACGATTGGAGAGTGCGCAAAGCCGCTTGGATCATTCTGCATCAGTTTCATGATCGTGTTTTTGGCGTACGCCATTCTTGCTTACCTGGTATTCGGGCTCGATAACGACAAGTTCAGGAATTTTTTCACCACCATTGAAACTCAGATCAGCATCATTCTGGGCGACTTCGACTACGAAGAACTCTCAAGCACAAACCGCATTCTGGGACCGGCGTACTTCTTCAGTTTCATGTACTTCAGTGTTTTCTACCTGCTGAACATGTTCATGGCCATCATCAACGACTCCTTTTCAGAAGTCAAGTCTTCGAACGACAAGCAAAAGAATGAGTATGAAATGGTTGAATTTATCCTGGCCAGATTTAAAGAGAATCTGGGCATCAACCGAAACCGTATCGGGACGAGCAAAAGCCCGTTTAAGAGTCATTCGGCGGGATTTCCTATGTCACCACCATTCTTGCCATCTGACTACAAGCACCGAGACGAAGATGGTATCAGCTTGGAAAGCAGTCTGTCTGACACCGACGAAAGTCCTCCAGCAATCACCCCACATAGCTTCCTTCGCAGGCTGTCGGAGTTAAACAAACGCGTAGATGAGATGACCACGTTCGTGGACAAAAACGACCAACATGACGCCGACAATGACCAAATGCTGCTTGAACTTATTGAAAACATGAAAACCGACGCGGAGGAAGTGCGATACGGTTCCATCGCCACGGTCCAAATAAGACTGTGACATTTGTTGCTAAAGAATACATTATTTCCAACTTTTCCATACGTAATTAACACTTAACTGTAAGTAGGTAAGTTTAGAACAGGGAGATTTTTGTGCTCCTAAGAAAATTTATTAAGAATATTCAAGGAATATTAACGCACTTAGCAACTTCGGGGACAAATGAGCAGTATCTACAACGGCCCTAAAACCAGGGTTATTTCCCACTGCCTGTTTTTTGAAATCTAAGACGTTGGAAACGACATTGTAAGGTGTGAACCCTTGGTACAAGATTCACGCGTTGTAGCGCAGTTTTGTAGAATTTTGATTTTTTTTTATTAGTTCCCAAGGAAAAACGCAATCCCAGCCGTAATTGCCTGGGTTTTTCAAAAGCTATGTAAAGAATTACACATCTTAAAAAGTTTAGCCTAAATTTTTCAAGTTCATTCTTCGCAATCTGTCTATATCGTCGCTAATACTATTATTATTGATCCTTATTCCTATTAGCTTAGTAAACTATCGTTCTGAGTTTCCTATAGTTTAAAGGTAATTTCGCATGTCGCCATAACGATTCAAAATATCAGAACATTGAAACTTTAAATTAAGTGCTTTCCATTGTCACAGGGAATCTTATCAAAACTTGATGTCAACGCCCAAATATTTACTAGATGAAAGAAGTCGATCTTAATTGCAGTATTTGTTTTTAGCTTAGCTTGTACTTGACATTTTTTAGAGGGCAATTACATGCTGCCTCACATTCAGGTAATAAACCAAATTAGAGTTTTCTTCAATCTGTACGGCTCTATATTATTGACACTAGCATCGTCAATTACCAGGAGCAGTTTTTGTCTGTTACGAAACGTTTGCACGAATGTAACAACCAATCACAGGGTGTAATAACGCAAGCCTGACCCAATTTCGGATTACTGACACTAGAATGAAAACCGTTCTCAGCTGCGTTCTCACTGGAGGCCATTCTAAATTAACCTGCGTGAACTTCCCATCCAGATTATGCGCTTTTGTTCTCGTCCCATTCCCCGCTAAGGATGAATATGTGATCAGAATCATTGTTATGTGCACATTATTTGTTTGTTCTGGTCTCTTTTCTCATCGGGAGGCTTTTTAATTTCTCATTACTCTCCACTAAGCGCTTAAGTACTCCATAGAGCTAAACATGGCTCGCAATATAGAATCTTGCAACCACCGGAAAGCGCGGGAAATTTTACGAACTTAATTCACGATTGGTTTCAATTTGCGCCTGATTGGCTTTGAAAACAACATGCGTGTTGTGATTAGTTAGATGCTGCAGGCAGTTTGAACCAATCAGAGTGTGTGAATGTAAAGCCAAAACAAACGGGATTTTTTCCGTCCGTCAATGCATAGCATCTCCAACAGCTAGTTTTGCGTCCGAAATACCAGTAAAATGCATATATTAAACAAGTTGTTTCGTTTTATCACTCCAAGACACAGAACAACTTTCCCTTATTTATTCGTTTATACAAACCACGGAATAAAACATTCCCTATTCATATTGAGAACTACTTAATAAGAATTAATTAAATAATTGAGCCATTGTAGAATGAAGAGGAAGTGATAACATGTAGAACACCGCCATTATTGAGTCATCAGTATGTAAACATACTTTCCTTGTCAAGTCTCTGACATTGAAGAATTTGTAAGACACACTCAAGATAACGTGTGTTTTCCAAGACTCGACTCTAACATTTTAGCAACATTAATTACTAATTTAATTAGTCACAGTTTAGTTATTAAGCGTGACTAGGACCTTTTGGTTATGAAAGGATTAATTTAGTTTTTGGCAAATTTTTGTTAAAAGAAAAGCTGGAAGAGTATAACATAAATTATACTTGTGCTAACCCAACACACTTGTATGCACATTAAGTAATAAATTTGACATTCCACTTGATTTGATGTGTAGCCTACATTTTCATTTTCATTTACGTGCCCACACATCGAGTCGCATGCTTTAACAATTCCAGTGCTTTCTCTTTCAAAGAATTGCAAACTTTTCCCGCGTTCCACATCAAATCGGTATTTTCTTTCAATACTATGAAATTTGAAGATACGCCCTGGGCTGGCATGGGGTATTTTGGGGGTGTGGGAGTTACTGTCTCCAGATTACATTAATGCAATTCCCCAAATCTCAGATGCAAAAATCCTTCTGATTATAAGTCCCTAATTGCAGAGATTTTGGTATCTGAGATTTTGGCAACTGAGATTTTTTCCCCTGGGAGTACATGTGCTTAGAATAGGGATTATTTTCTGCCAGTTTATTTTAGGGGCGCATCATAACTTTTAAGAATGTTACAGTACAGGGTTATCTTCAGCAGTTTATTCCCTTTCCCCCAGGTGGGGGAAAGGGCCCGCTTATTTCCAGGGGTGGAGAAAAAGGGGGAAAGTGGTGTTATCTTGCTACATGCATAGATGAATGCAAGGAAACCTGCACCTGTATTTCCATCTACTATACACATAGGTACTACACCCTAACATTCACCTACTCCACTGCCACATTGCTCCAATCAAAGTGCACTACAGTAACTGTAATGTCATCTCGGTACATGCGCACATCAGGGTAAGGAATACTTAAGCTTGTACTGACAGACACATGATCTTCACCACCAAGAGCTGCCTTGATGAGACAGGAAGCAGAGTTCTCCACATTGCATGCAGATTTCTGTTCTTGATATGTGATACTGTAGCCTGGATTGTGTCTCTGTAAATTATCCCTAACAAAGTCAACCGCTTCCTCATTACTCAGCATATCCCATAAACCATCAGTGGCGAGAATCAGAAATTTGTCTGAGCACTGCAGCTGGTATGACGTCACTTCTGGTTCAGCAGTGAGATAGGGTGGAGTGAGGAATTCTTTAGCATCAGAGAGTGATTTTAAGCCCCTTTCATGGAACACTTTATCTTGTTTCTTCTTGCTCCATTTGAATTTAGCATCGCCAAATGCCCTTAACGGTGCAAGGCGGCCAAGAAGTCTTCCATGTTTAAGGCAAGTAGATGCCTCTTCAACTGGATGCTCACTCAATACTCTCTGGACTTCACTGGGGTTAGCTAGCAATGACAAATGAATAACTCCAAGTTAAAGTTGATAAATATGCAAGCAATCTGATTATTAATGGCACTTCTTGTAAAGAAAATATTAATATGAGGCATTTTTCATACTAAAATTTGAGAAACTGTGCCAAAGCTATTATGTTATTTCACCGATCACCATTTGATTACTCATATGAACTGTATAAAGTAACACACTATGTCATATTAACTCTAATTATTTAGCTTACCAAACATTAACTTACTTAGATCTGTCATAATTTCATTTAACTATGTTTGATTCAGAACAGTTATGTTAATTTGTAAGTCCTTATCAGTAGTGAGAGAACCTCCACTAAATTCACTAGTCTGTAATCAGGGAACAAGTTTGGGCAATTATTTTGATTTAGATGTAAGTACAGTGTGAAATCATAAAGGGAAATAGAGTTTCTCAATTGACTTTTTAAAGTACATTATCAAATAGCATTTCCAGTTTAGGTGTGACTACAGGCTTGTAAGTGGCTTACAATGTAGCATGGAGAGCTCAGGATGCAGTATTGTCATTATAGACAGGATGCTAGCCCAAATTACCTCAAGCACTTTTGTCACATTGCTTTGACAATTCAGCAGTACATATTTATACTTATAATCCATCAAATATTTTCGCTCGCAAGATTGGTCTAAAAGCGTCACCTGACCAAATATTCCCCAGCTAAAACTTGGGAATATCCAAGGATATTCCCCAATTTTCAAAACCCTGCATGTTGCGAAAAATATTTGAAGGATAATAAACACAATAGCCTCCATTTGGCATGAAAATGTGCTTGCATATTTGTCCTTGGACATTATCTGTTCCTCAAAGCTCACAGTTTTCCTCGAACCATGCTCTTGGAAAACTGTTCGCTTCTCGCCTCAGAACAGATAATGTCTGCGGACAAATATCCGAGCATATTTTCACGCCAAATGGAGACTAATGTATTATATACTTGTTATACCTCCCAACTCAAATATGTTTTTCGATTGGAGGGGAATGTGTCAGGTGTCATTGGTCAAAACTTGCGAACTCCCTAGGGTGAATAAAACTCATTAACTCCCAAGGGAAACAACAACTCAAGAACTCTTGACTTACACGTGATCAGGGTGTGCACCTTGAAGCCGCAGCAATTTTTGTGCCAGCCTTTGTCAACAGATGTTGTTCTTGCAGTTTGTTGAGTTGGGAGGTATAACAAAACACTAAAGGACTAGCCCCAGGGGAAACAGTGAGTTTTGTTTCCCCTCTGTGAACATTGAGGGTCTCGGGGAAACAAAATTTATGGTTTCCCTTGGCAATGGGGCCAGTCATTAAATGCTTCTTGTTGACCCCTGGCTTAAGTAAAATGTGATTTCAGCATGGTACTTACCAGCTGTATGGTCAGTGGATAACTGCAGTGCTGACCACTGCCCATCCTCACTCTGCACACCAAGCACAGCACGGCAGTCTCCACAGTTTGCCACAGTGAGCTCTGTGCCCTTTATGTACGCAACCAATGCACAAGCCCCTGATGTAGCTGACTTAAATTTGTGTTCATTAGCTTCCTGGTTATCTCCTTGGGATAATGCTTCATGACTTAAATTGTCATCTAGTCTAAGAAAAGCTTTGGACAGTGCTGCCATAGTTTGAAAAACTTGCTCTTCCTTTGCCTCTGCAGCAGCAGCTTGGTGGCCATGAGTCTCCTGAAGATGCGCAAGTGTAGGGGCCACAGAATCACCACTGTGATGTCTCTTTTGCACCCTACGCAGCTCCAAAAAGTAATTCTTAAGATTTTCATAGTAGACAGGGTCCTCACGGTAATTGTAGTTATTAGGGGCATTAGAAACCAGAAAGTGCTTAGCACAAAGGTAGTTCTTTAAAGTTGATCCTAAAAGAATTTCATTTGGAAGCAGTGCCAGTCCTATATAATCTGAGAGGCGTTGAGCCACATTATGAGCACAGCTGTTTCCTCCATGACCGTCCAACACTCCAAATAACAGGGCTTCCCTGTCGTGCAGTAATCTTGTCACGAACCTTCGATCCTCAGTAGGTTCGTTAGAAGGCAACAGATTGGACTCAAATCTGCTTACAATTCCGCCCTGAAGCTTCCCTTCACATTCATTTTTCGTAATAATGTCCATAACTTCCTCATCTGACATCATCCATGGTTCTTTGGAGCTGCTTCGAATGTTTATTCCGAATAAGCTCGATCGGGCGCGAGCTTTCGTCGACGTCAATGCCTGTAACACCGCTAAGTTGCCGATATTTGCAAATCCACGATAACCGAGACGGGTTGAAATTCTACTATTCCAATTAAAACTATTAATTGTTTTCTTTCTTCCTTCGGTATAACTACGTCTGGAAAATGATCCCTTGAAGTTTGAGAACATACCACGTTGCATAAGTGATGACTTGTTTATACATTGTTGTGCTTTTGAGATTCCAGCGCGCGATGAACGGGCCATCTTAACGGTCAACATCTTAGTCACGTCCTGTAGCAACGACTTCAACCAGTTTGTCATTAAAATGACGGGAAGATCTTGAGAACAAAGCCAATTTTACCCCCAATATTCTTCAGTCCCTTCAGTGTACGTATATATCTCTAATGACAATGATATCGAACGGCTTAGTCTCTTTTGAAAACGCAGATCGCGCCTTTCGTCAGTAGCACACGATCCATGTTGCAGCGTTTTCTCGTTGCATAAAGCAAAATTCATCCATTATGGTTGGTTATGACCTCACAAACAACAACAGTACAATTAAGCAAACTTCCTTGGGTTCGACCGCCATGTTGATTAACAAAGTACCCATAATGCCCTGTTGACAGAGAAAGACTACTTCCCAGGCCCAATCACCCGTTCTAGTTTTCGGCGTGTCTTCGCCCGTACCGTTGAGCCTGTAAACGCGCACTGCTGTGGCTTTTGTTTTCAGTTCTTTATTAAGGCTGGATTCAGAGGATTTAAGGCTAGATGGTGGCACTACATTGAAAGAGGATTTCCAGTCCGTACTGCGCAGTCTCAGCACCCTAATGACACTGTTCATAAACATTATAAGTCTCCTCGATGAAATGCGAATCGATCAGTGGAATCGATTTTATTCGTTACGAACCTCATACCCTATCTCTAAGGTCTTTCAAATTCTTTTTCCAACAGTTTCATTGATTTTTACAGCTTCGAAATTGTTTCATCAAGTGGTACTAGAAAGAACGAAGCATAAAGCGTCGACCGCTCGCATCCGTAATGGAGCTTGTTTTGAAACTTTGAATTTACCTGATGTAAGTAGTTGCCAAATGTTTACATTTTGTGATGTCTTACATGAAATAACACAAAAAACGTAAACAAACTCTCGAGAGTGCGCAGTACGGACTGGAAATCATCTAGTACCCATTTACATTGGCCGGTTTCGCCCGCCAGATCACACCTCTCCGGCAAATCAATAAAAGACGCAACCAAACCCTTCTGCCTTTTAATTCATTTTAATTTTATATTTCATATAAGGCATTTACTTTTGCTAATTGTGGTAAAATTCTCAGATTTCTCTGAATAAACCCGCTTTTTTTCCATTTGCTTGATTTTTTTATTTTTAATTTGTTTCGTTGTTGCGCGATTCTTTTCCTCGAGTCCGAAAGTCACTCCTCCTTTTCTAATGCTCAAATAAGGAGCAAACACCTACGGCTGAAAATACTCATCGCCAGCGTAGAATAAGATGACGAAATCAGCGACGTCTGTATCTGAATCGGCTGTTCTTTTAACTTCGTCCGTTTTGCCTGAGCTCTTGCGAAAGCGTAGTCCATGTATCATTTATTACATTTCTTAAAAAAAATACCTAGAAGGCATACCTAGAACAAATTCATGAAAAGGTATATGATTCCAAGTTAACTGGGTGTCACTGATGCACAAACAAGGTATTTCAGTGTAGTTAGGATAAGATATATGGACAAGAAAAATTTGGGTCCGGTCAGAAATCTTTCACCGTCGTCACGAAAGCTATTTCGCTAGGAAACCACGGTCAGTAACTGAGCAATGGTGATGTCTTTCGCGTAAAAAATGTATCATTACAATAATACTGATAAATAAAACCAAAATGCTATGCAAGTCTCGCTAGGACACAGAAGAAGAAATTTATGATTTAATAGTGACTGTATGGAAAATGTTGGGTTTTATAGTTTTCAGTATTTGTTTTACGATTTTACACCGTTCATCAAAGCCAGAGGTTCTGGGTTTTCCATCATTCGTTTCATAGCAAAAATCGTGTACACAGCTCCTCTGAGTTTTCTTTTGGCGTTAAAAGCATTCAGATTATCCAAAGTTCCCTTCCGATGGGCGGTCGATAATTTTCTGTTCTGGGTCCACGGATCTTTAACAACTTCCACCGCTGTTGCTCGTTCATTTCTGTCGACCATGAACTGCAAAAGGAAGTGGATAGATTCAATAAAAGTCAGCACAAAGTGAAAACGATTCGCTTAATTTCAAAGCAGAAATTGCTGCATGTAGTGTACCTTTATTGGAATCAAAGGACGCCTCCTATTCAGAAATTAATTATATCGTTATCGATTTATTTATTTTGACATGCCAGATAAGGTTTCCTCCAATGCCATAACTTGGTATCGACCACTAGATAACCACCCGCGATCCACAATCTTTTATTTTGTTACGATGAGGGGCTAACGCTGGAGACATTGGCTTTCCAAATCCGTTACGGTGGTTAATTTTCCCATATCAGTGTTTAAAATTTATAGCACGGACTTTTAAAGCCAATACACGTACGCGTTGCCGACCTACTACAACTGGCTTAGACAAAAATGCAACGATATGAGAAGAGGAGAATGGACAAAATGCCTTACCATGCTTTTTATCAGCCGTTTAGCTCCTTCGGAGATAGATTTCCATTCTTGATCTGGGAAACTGTACTTTCCACGTGCGATGAGACTGTAAAGCTCTTCTCTATTTGTGCTCCAGAAAGGAGGATAACCGGCCTTTGAAAAGAAACATGGCGATTAATCTGAGTACTGATTTTCACGACATGTCGGCATTCATTAGTCTGACCAGGAGTCAAGCACATAAACAGATGATAACTATGTAAGGGCTTAATGTGGGTTAAGTGTACATAAGTGTTGTTACTGTTGTTGTTGTTGTTGTTGTTGTTGTTTTTGTTGTTGTAGAAGTAGTCCAGTGACAGCCGGGTCATCAGTAGTTGGTTGTTTAATTTTATCAAACCCTATTTTCGTAATCTGCGCGACGCAATACAACACATTACTACAACAGAGTGCATAGATCTTTTGATCAGTGTCGAAAAACTTGTGAGAGTTAGCGTGATACATGTACAAGAAAAAGAATATGCACTTTATGTTCGCTCTGCTTTTCAACCATGTCTGTGCGGGACTGCCGGCACATGCTATATTCGGGTATTCTCTAACAACAAGAGAAAAATGTCTTCATCAGTATTTTGATCCAAACGTGTGGTACACGGAATCACAATTTTATCGAAATACAAAGTGTTCCTCGCTCAGTTTTGGAACCAAAATTTACATATTATCTATTATATTGTAAATTTTATTTTATAATGACCAAAAGTACTAAGTGACAATTTAGAAAAACATTTCACTAGACGATTTATCTATATACATCTCGCGAAATTTGTCTTATAATACAAAAATATCGTGGATTTAAAAACCTACCAACATTGTGTAGAATATCACAGCGCATGCCCAAATATCCACTTCTCTGCCAATAGGTTGTTTTGTAATAGTTTCTGGAGCAAGGTAGAGAGGAGAACCCTCAATTGGACAGGACATGATGTCTGAATGTTCTGAAAAGGAACAATTTTGACGTTGACTAAAACGACCAAAATCAGTCCAACCCGCGCGTAAAATAAACTAAACAGTTATGTTGTGTTTGAATACATATAACAAGCGCAGCGGAGGGGTAACTAATCAGAAAGAGGAGCAGAACAACCTTGGTCTGTTTATCCAAGATGAACAAGATTCCTCGTTGCCACGTGTTTCTCCCAGCCCAGTTCAATTAATGATCATCATGCTACAGAAATCTGCGTTTGGCAGAAAGGTAAGGGTAAAGTCTGCATGCGAGGGAAGTGGCCCATCAGGCCAGGCCGGAGCTTATCCCAGCTTCTGTAGCATGAAGCGACTGAACTAGGAGTATTTCTACTCCCCCCTTGCAGGGATGCTAGTCCATCGCAGGGTTACCCCCACAGCATTGAATTCGCTGTTATAATTTTCTATTCAAAAATTTTTTTTTGACCGCGCGTCCACTGTAACCCAGTTTTCAAGGTCCAGCTAAATCGTTTGCCTCAGTCTCTCTCATTTTAGAAGGATAACCACGCCCTTGAAAACTCTGTTGTAATGCCTGGTCAGATTGTGCGTTTCTTCATTAAAACAGTCGCCTTTACTTATACAATTCTTGTACCTGGTAGTTTCTTGGCCAAACTAAATCCACTGAGTTTCAGTGGAGGAAAGTGGACATTGTTCTCCGCTGACTTCCAGGCAAGAATGAGTTTTTCGGGTCTGATATTCTGCAAGTGAAAAACAAAGGCTGTTATCTAGCTGTTGCTGCTGTTATTAAGGTAAAAAATATGTTAAAAATAACATACCGTAAACTTCCGAAAGTAACGACGATCGTTGCTTTCGGAATTAGCGGTCTTAGGGGCTCGCTACTCTCGATGATGCGAGTTATGAGCTTTTTTTCCAAATAAAAGATAGAAATTTGAAACAAAACATTTGTTCAAAAACGATATAAAATTCGCCTGGTTATTCCAGCTTCATGTTACTACCACATGGGTGGACTCTTAATGCCTACACCGTGTTGTCAGTTGTAGGCGCGAGTTGTTTAAGTTTCAATCGGCGTTCTTTTCTGAGCCCGTTGACTCGTTTCCTTACATTGATATCATAAAAACAAGGAATCTCTATTCCTTCTCCTTTCACCCCTACACCCTCAGTCGCACCTCTGCTTTGAACGGATATGCGCTATACGTATCTTGATATTATTTTGTAGCGATAGCTTGTGCTGAACTTCGTAGTAGTGTAAAAATGTTGGTCTCGTTATTTTCGGAAGGGGAGTTGGTGTGGGGCTTGGCGCGCTACTTTCGGAGGGGCGGGGGGGAGGGGTCGCTACTTTCAGATTTATTACAACCAACAATTTTTTGACGTTACTTTCAGGGGGTTGTTACTTTCGGAAGTAAACGGTAATGGACTTACTCTGTGCACAATCCTGAGCCCGTGTATATACTGCACAGCGCTAAACAACTGTAACATCACCTCGCGAGCTGTGCTCTCGGAGAAGGCATTTCTGGATACCAGATCCTCAAAGAGTTCTCCGCCGCACGCCAGTTCCATAACGAGGTAATATTTATTAAAAGCGGGATAAGAATGATGAAGCTTCAGAATGTTGTGATGATTCATTTCCTGTAGAATCTGGGAAAAAAGATTAAATTTCTCATTAACTTAAAATCTGGTAAAGCAAAATTGATTAATAATTAAAAAATATCTGTTGAGGCAGAAGTACGGTGATAAATAAGGAAAAAACTACAGCAACCGAACCAGTAACTTATAAGTGATTTATTACAAACCAGTCATTTATTACAAACCTGAGTCAGTAAATTACATTACAAGACAAAACAGTAAAATTGATCGAATCTTAATTTATTCTCCGCTGAAATTAGTTGAGCAAGCCGACATCAAACGAAGAGAGGATGCCTGTTTTGCAAGATCCCTGAGAAAGGTTTTGATAAAGGAATAAATAAAACTAGAAAGTGGTTTAAATCTCGGCAATGGGCTGAATAAAGAGTTTCCCTATAACTTTCAATAGTTATAAGAAACACACACTTTAGTCGGCTTGCTTTAGTATATGATTTTTTTTGTTTTTTGTTTTTTTTTTTAATTACAATATTTATGCCTTATTCAATCAGAATTGCGTTCTGTGGTACGGTTTTATTGACCAATCAGGTAGATAACTTCTCACAAGCTTTCCTGCGCTTTCATGTATGCATATCTGGAAATTGCGTTCAATTTAATAAAGTTTCTAGGGTTTTATTGCTAATACACTTGCCACTAAACTCATTAACTGCATCTATACTTATTTTCTTTGATTTTAGTGCTCTGTCTGTCGAACAAGATTATCTTAATCCAGGCACTGATCTTCTCAGATGATAAGATTTTTACACTAAAACAATAGAGAATATGTTAGGCGAGCAACACTAAACCCTAACCCTAAGCTGACTTTTGTCGTATTTCACACCCCAGAAAACAAAATCGTGCCAGTCGAACAAAGCACTGGGTAAACATTTAAATTCTCGTCACGTCCCGTGTTCAGATAACTTTTTCAATATCATGGAGATAATTATTAATTCAAAACGGTTCACTACACATCACTGTCATTATATGTTTACATGATGTTTGGTTTTAACAAGTGGTTAAGCGGTCGACTTCATCAGTTCCCCACTTCCTTCCTTTGTCCATTTTTCTTTACCAGCACGGACTCACCGTTCATTTCGATCAGTGAAGGAATAAAAAAATAGTTTATTCGTGTTTTGGACCTCGCATGTAAATTATGACCACAGGTTATGCGGAAATTCACGTACTTGCGTGATCTTTTTTCCTGTTTTGCGCAGTGTTTAATCAGCGCCATGCATAATTGGCCCAAAGGCACTATTGTTCTGAAAAAATTAATTGTCGTCACAAACGCTTCTTTACGCAGCTTTATGACATTCTTTTGTTAAACTCAACTTATTACATCGTCTGACTTCGCAGACCAATGGTGTACACGTGCGATTCAAAGCTTTTAGCGGCCTTTGGACTTGTAATCTATTGTAAGTGATCCGGTCGTGGGGTAAACTTAACAACTTTTGTTGGAGTTTGTGAATTATACATTGTATGAAGTGATGATAAAAATCAAACAAATTAAAGTTAATATGGATACATAAATCTCGAGAAAGTGTCAGTAAAATTATTTATTTGCCTACACTATAGATTGCGAACACTGGAATAAAATGTGCATCCGCGAATTCTGATAACGCATAAGAAGACAAGGGATGTACACGTGTTCCAAAAAATAGGGTACTTCAATCTCAGCGAATAATTTGTACGCCAAAAGTTAAACAAGCCTCGCTTGGACGCCGGTCACGTTACTTACCTTTGCAGCATGTCTTGGTCTCCCAACTAGTTAGCTTTTCAAAGGATAGCAGTGGCATACGCATCATAAACTGTACAAACGGAAAAACATTTACCTCGATTTCTTGCTCAATTCTTTCTCTCTGTTCGTCTGTGCCATAAATCATTTCCTTCACTGCGAACGCTTGCCTCGTCCGTTTATCGATGCATCTCTTGACTTCGCAGAAGGAACCTTGGCCCAAAATTTCCCTGACATCATACTGGCACACAAATTCCATAACTTGCCGCCTTCCAGTTAATTTTCTCAGCGTATAGTTTCAACTCTGTTCGTATATCCCGGCAGTGTATGCCGGTTTCAAAAGAACTCCATAAGCCGACTCGATTAATTAAAGTAGAAGAGGTTAAAAACCCACAAAAGTAAAAACCGTTTTCAACAAGTTGATTAAAAATGATCAAAAATATATGAGTCTTCTCGCTATTCGACGAGTCGAGACAGACTGCTGAGACGAATTTCTAAACGTGTTTCTCGATTCAAGCTGTGAGATCTTGTGAGCTTTTGTTTTATCGTGAAGTGGCGTTCAGTCGTCATAGAAAGCTAAATCAATAAGCATGTGTCAAAGCGCACATCACATTGAAATAGTAAGTAGTGTTTGATTTACTTCGCCGATCAAACACAATGGACAGCAAACTTAGCATAAACATCTCATATTAAACGCAAAAGCGATAAGCCGTTGCTACTGCTATTCGTAATGGTGTTAGGACTTCATTTAATTTTATGGAGATTCAGTTGCTTTCAATAGAAGCAGTTAAACAAGAACTTAAGTTGACTACAGATGGAAGTTTCTGACTGTAAGTGTCAATTTCAAAAGCAAACAAGTCAAGTGTAATAAATTCGCTATGACGTAGCATAATTGAAATCTATGCTGCACGAGATCGTGTCAGCGCAAATGTCATGCATTTGTTAAGTACGTTGACGTTTAAGTCTACTCAGTTAGAACTGAATTCTGTTTCCAGGATTTTTTTCGCATCTCAGCGCCGATACGATCACCGGAAAAACCTTGGATACGAGGTTGTGCATATGACACCGGGCTTCTTCAATTTCGTCCGGTATAGCTTCGCGCGGGTCTTCACGCGGGACTTCGCGTGATACGCGAGAGGAGGGATAATTCAGTTGCGGGGCACTCGTCTCATTTCCTCAAATAAACGGTTGCATCCTGCGCATCTGACGCGCAAAAGAACTGGATGGGGGAGGAGATTGATGGATAGAAATAAAACTGTCAGAGGGCCAGCATTGTGGCAGGCCTAACCAAAAAGGCAAAGACACTAAGCAGCGTCCACACCAAGCCGAAGAAATTTGAAAACGCAGCTTTATTTCTACAGTCCACCCTAATCCGTCACGATTTAAAACAGAGTTGTCCAAAATTCTCTCCAAACCGGTGGATTTTGAAAACGGCGGCTTTGCGTTTTGAAAACGGAGATTTTCGAAAATGATGGCGTCACGATGATCAAGTGATTTCCCTGATCGAGTTTTCCTCAAACACAAACCCAAAATGACCAATGATTGTTACGTTTTAACATTCCTCCGGCCGGCATAGTGTATGGAAAACATTTGATGCGTTTACAGAGTGAAACCTCCGTTTTCAACTTCCTACGGCGTAGTGTGGGCAACACACTGTAATGAAGAGTACATGTATCACAAATTTGCAGCTCAGTAGACTGTCTTCAAATTCTTCATCCGCGGCTAATTAAGGCACAAGTCATATAAATATATCTTCTATTTAATAAATTTTTAAACCAAAAATATTGAACATCTAACTTTGAAGCTTCTCATTAAAATAAGTTAGTTTGAAATAAATGTCAAGGCAAGATAAAGCAATTTTTTTTAAGTAAATTCAATCTATATCATTGTTAAAAACAAGTCTTGGCAAAACACTTTTTGACTGCATTTGCCAATAGTCAGCCATTGAATAATGCTAAATATCATTAGATAAGGGTACAAGCGGTATTTTGTTGTCTCTCTTTTGCCCTAAAGTCCGCGAGGAATAATGCAAAAACTAAACGAACGAGCACGCCTGATATTAGAGAAGCTAGTAGCAGAGCCTCGAGTCGTTGGCCGCTCAATAAAATATGGTGGTAATGGCATGAAACGAGTTGTTAGGGGTTGCTCGTCATACTTGAGGGCAAAATATTTCCCCGTTTCATTATGATGGCAGAGTAGGCAAGTTTTATTGGTCGGAGGAAGGCCTAATATGGCCGAAATATAGCTGAAAACAAAACTGTCAATATAAATAAGTTATATGGTATTCACTGGATCATACCAATGCAAAGAGAATGCTTTAATTCTCTCGGCTTCTATCGACTTATCTAACACCGCTTGAGGGGTTGTCACGAGTCGCTTCAGGGCGTTCGGGTTAATGAGGGAGCAGCCTCGTTAAGGGAGCAGTTTGTGCTTCTTCCCAACTTATTAAGTAATCACATGGGACAGTCTCGGTTTTCACGGTATATAGCTCAAAAGGATTGCGTAATTGATATTTCCAAGTTACAATACTACTGAGTTGTTGAGTGAGTGTAGCTAACTTTGACGTGAGCTTTTCAAGGAAAGTCCTCAAGAAGACATACATACCCCGCGTAAAAGGCCTTTACGATTCAACATCAGGAGTTTATAATGATAAAATAAAATATTTTTACTTTTATCCAGAATATTAAAACTAGCTGTCATCGTTTGGTATTTTTTTGCCTACTCTGTCTCTTGCCTTTCCTTCTCCAGTCTTTACTTTAATATAAACTGAACTCCTAAAAGCTCTTGATCTTTTGGGTTTTAAGTCAGTGAGGTGATATTCCTTCGGTGTTTTGGCTAAATCGCTGCCAAGTCCATTGACGTCTTCGTCGATTTTTTCAAGTCTCTTTTCTTCCTCGTGTTCTTTGTGTGATAGAATTTCTTGCACTTCATGTTCTAATTCTGGGTCCGGTGTATAGGAATCCTTCCGCGTCAGACGAACTATGTTTTCTTGGCCGGGTGTGAAGGTGAGCCTGTAAAATAACGTTAAAAAATTTATACTAATTATGCAGCCATATCCGTCAGTATTCTTCAGCTTCCCCACCACCTTTACACTTAAGACGTTCTAGTTTTAGAGTTGCACCATTACTGGCCTAAAAGCTTTTGACGCAAACTTTTAAG